>NC_089583.1:1879541-1959541 GCF_019320115.1 Miscanthus floridulus | reverse complement strand
AACATCAAAGTAGTAACTTGTTCTCCAGAGTAATTGACCTTGCATAAACATTGAATGTTTTCATTGCCAAGTGCACCGCATTTGACATTCATGTATGTAGGGAACGAGTAATTTCGGTAATCAGTATCACCTGTTTCTGTCCCAACCTTTTTATAGATTACATGTACCTGTGATTGACCTTTTGCTTTTGTTGTTTGTAACAGTTCTTCTGTATAATAATCCTTGAGCATCCTTTTTGACTGCTTGATTTTATTTCAGCCATCTTTCCCCGAATCCATGTAAAGGATCCATATCAGCATCTTGGAATCAGCAGGGAAGCATCAGAAGAAGAAATTCGAGCTGCTAGGAACTATCTGATAAGCAAGTATGCAGGCCACAAGCCAAGTGTTGATGCAATTGAGTCTGCCCATGACAGGATTATCATGCAGAGTTTCTTTGATAGGAAAAAACCAAAAATGAATCTCAAGAAAAAATTTAGGGAACTTAATCAGTCACGTGCAGTGAAGGCTATTCAAGGCAGATTTCAAACACCACGTAGCAAAGTCATTTGGCAGACAGCTATTGCTTTTGTCTTGCTTGGAGTGCTTACCCTCACTTTCCCTACTGAAGAAGGGCCAACCCTTCAGGTGGCCATCTCTTGTGCAGCAAATATCTATTTCATTTATCAGAGGGTCAAAAGTGGATGGCGAGCATTCTTTTATGGGTATGCTTTCTTCTTATTGTAGGATTTTAGTTTATTAATTATACATCTGCATTGGCCTATGATTAGCTCTTAGTACAATTGCATTTGTTTTGGATTCATTTACTCTGTCTATTAGATATGGTGCCACCATTTTTAGTCTCTAGCATTTTCTTCCCATTGAGAAAGGTTTTTTTTTTCATCAATAAATCCTATTATGGTACTTGAGCCTGACAACCTACAATTCTAGCACAGTAGACATCCCACCAGAAGAATATTTTTCTAGCTCCTGGCAGCTAAGTACGCCTGTTGTGGTGACAATGGTTTGTCCACCACTGTCTTCAGGCTGTACAAGCCAGATATGTGGTGGGGCATATTTTCTCACCGCATGTGTATGGTACATAAAACTATAAAAGAACTTTTGCATTCTCATATCCTGCAAGCAAGCAAATGCAAAATAGATGATCTCCTTATCTGGTAGTCATGAACTTCTTCCACTGATAGGTCCGTTATTTGAAAATATGCTGGGACATGTATTTATGTTCCTGTGACTGTATTGCAGTGGTCAATGGCAGATCTTGGACTTAACAACTTAGCATTTTAGTTTGGTAGTAAAGATTATTGTAGACATACATTTTAGGCTTCTAGCATTGTAGGTTGGCCTGCAGATATATTGTTGTTATGATATTTAGAAGTTAAGATTTTAGCTGTGCAATATAAGTTAAGAGGCTACTGAATGGAGTAGAAAATATAATAAAATGCACCCCAGGTCCAACTTTTCATGGATTCTCAGTTGGGTGCTTGAGCTAAAAAAGTGACTATCTGGGTCCTCAATGTACTGCGAATTCTCACTTGGGGTCCTCGAACTTAAAAAGTGATCATCTGGGTCCTCAATCTACAGTGGCGCTTAACTAAAGGTCCATCCACCACCAGCTGCCTACGTGGCCGTGTCGATTAAAGTTGCAAAAAACCCTCCCTCTCCATCTCCCCCCTTGCAATCACCCTCTCCTGTAGTTCACCTCTCTTTGTATGTTACATGGCCACTGAGTGTGCCTCTAGAGTGCAGACGTAGCTGTAAGGTCGGCGGGCGGTGTTGGCGAGTCACATAGGCGCAGCCACGAGGCAGGTGTGGGACCAACGGGAGATAGAGGAGGGAGTGGACATGGAGATGAGGGAGGGAGGGGGTCTGCAAGTTTCACCTGGCCTCATCCACGCTGGTGCATCCACGTAGGCATATAGAGGTGACGTGATGGGATTTGGACCTCTGCTCAGGCGCGACATTAGTTGAAGGATCTAAGTGGTGACTTTTTTAGTTGGAGGACCCAGGTAAGAATCCTCACCCCTTTAGTTCGAGGACCCAAGTGAGAATCCATTAAAAGTTTAAGGACCCATGATGTATTTTATACTCGTATATAAATTACAGTGGCAGTAGTTGCAAATCCTAAATGGTCACTCCATGGAGTGGGAAATTGGTCTTTTCCCCTAATACAGTACTATAATTTTGCCATGCTAGGAGCAAAGCATAGACTTGACAACTTTTCGGTGTAATCATATTCTTTTATGAAAGTTTTCTTAACCAGAATATTGAAGAGGACCTGTTCTTATCAGCTCCATGTTTCCAAACAATCTCTTTGCTGGTATAACTTATGGTGTCACAGGGGCGGAGCGAGGGCCAATGCTGTGTGTGCTGTAGCATGGGTCCAGCCAAGCTTATCTATGGTAAACATTTGTTGTTTTAGACACAAAACGCTAGAGTTTGGTCCAAATTATGGTAATGCAGCACCTGTCCACTAGCACAGGCCTGGTTCGAAGCCATTTCTAGCACCGTTCCTTGGTGTTCACGGATAGATCAACCTCATGCCTAGTTGCTCAAGAGTTGTGCGGAGGCCTGTCCACTTGTTGATGCCAATCATGCCAGTCCATATTTGAATTAATAAGTCAGTTTTCTGATGCATAAGCATACGAAAGTTGTGTGCAAATGCTTGTAGATGTAGGTCGTGTGTTCTGGGCCAGACACACCAGATTGGCCCAGAGGGTAGATATTTGTGATTGAGCACTGCAGTAGCTGGCATTTTTTAGAATTTATTTAGTTTGGTTTGGGCCATTAGCGCTTATTATAATATTTTGTCTTTGATAATAATAAGCAGAGTATAACGGTTTTGGCTGAATAGCGTCGTCTTAGTGGGCCCACCAACATTTCCTGTCAATTCACCGTAACTGCTATTGCTGAGATTAACACACTATTCTCAGTGCTTACTTTAGTTTTTTTTTTTTGAAGTAAGCAGTCTTTGGCATCTTAATTTGTGAATATTAACATTTGTGTACATTGCTTTAGGTGATTCTTTTGAAAGAAAATTTAGTTGATTTTTTAATATATTGTTTTATGCTTTAGGTGGTTCCTGACACGCTGAGATTTATTTGATTTTTCAGGTTTGGTTCTTTCTTTGCTTCCTGGTTCCTTGGCACCTTCTTGATGGTATCTGTAATTCCTCCTGTACTCCCCGGTCCAAGAAACTTGGAAGTGAGCACCGCGTGTGTTACTTATGTGCTCCTTTTCATATCGTCGACCTTCTTGAAGTAAGAAATCTAGGTGTTTCCATGTTAGCCCAAAGTCTTGCAGAAGTTATAAACATGGTATCCCGCTCCAAATAACTTGTACAATCCATCGACTTTTTCTTTCTTTGTTTCACGTTCACGGAGTTGGAAGTGCTAGTTCTTTGGTGAGTTGATAGTAGTTTTCTGGTGGCGATGTGAGATGTAGAACTTTTTTTTGCCTTGGCCCGTGAGATCTTATGCAGAGTCTAACAACACCTCTTGTGGGCATTTTTGGTTGATGTATTAAATACAGTTTGTTTTCGAATGAATAGATCATATAAGATAATATCCATGCGATTGAAGTGGTGAAGTAATCGGTCGTCTTTTGGATGGACATCATGTCACCTCGGAACATTACAATCCGTTGTCCCTGAATGCTGCGGCTCAACTGTTCTGATCGCGTTTGCAAGATAGGAACTGGAGAATAATATCTTAGGTTGCTAACGCCTGATCTGATCTTGGTATGGCTCGAGTTGTTGCGCCGGCATTGTCGTCTCATAATGTGGCAGCCTATCAGTGCATTTGTGATTGGCGAATCGTCGTCGTCTGTTTCGGCTATGTAAACCCTAAAATTTGCTCCTTTTGAAATAGAGTTAAATGATTTAATTTTGTATTTTCGTGCTCATGAAACATAGGGTTTAGCAACATTGTTTGAGCATACATGCATTTGCATTTGGGTTAATGACATGTGCGATTTTGACCAAAATTGAAAATGAATTCAAATTGTTTTTGAAAAGGATTTGAAAATGCCTTTGAAAAAAAGATATCAAAAGTTTGAAAAGTTCAGTTTTGAAAGCCTACCAAAAGTGCTCATTTTGATTTGAATTGAAAAGTGTATTTGAAACCATATTCAAACTTGAGTTGGTTCATATTTGAAATTGAATTTAAAAAAAAGATTTAGAAAAAAAAGAAAACCCTCCTCCCTTTCCTTGTGACCCGAGTGGCCCAACTTCCCCTTTCCCTTGGCCTGCTCTGCCCTCCTCTCTCGCGGCCCACATCATCAGGCCGGCCTAGTTCCACCCCGTTGGCTGCGGCAGCGCGCCCGCGCCCCTCTCTCTCTCTCTCTCTCTCTCTCTCTCTCTCTCTCTCTCTCTCTCTCTCTCTCTCTCTCTCTCTCTCTCTGCGACTGATAGCCCGGGCCCGCTTGTCATGGGTCGTCCCCTACCTCGCGTCGTCCCCGCCCGGGACTCTAACTCGATGCCACCTCCGCCTCCGCTACGAACCCACCGCTTTGGCGTGCACCCTACGCAACTTGGCCCCATAAAAGGCAGCCCTGAGCCACAGCGCACCCCTATCCCAAACCCTAGCATGCCCAGCTGAGAAGAAAGTCGATGCTGTCGTGCTCGTCTCGTCGTTCCGTTGCTTCGCCGTCATCTAGCGCTGTTTTCAGGCCTTCGGGATCTGGTAAGGACGCCCTAGGTGCCCGTGTTCGCCCTCTCTTGCTCTCTGTGGGCTTTACGCCGTCGCCGGTGCTTCGCCGGACCTCCTGAGCCGCCAATTTGAGCACCGTGCCGTATCAGTGCCCGCGCGGCTCTCACCGAACCCTAGATAGAGTTCACTTGCGCCTCTGCTCCCTTCCCGTGTCCTCCTTTTGGTCAATGATGGACGGAATCGCCGTTCCAGCGAGATTCCGGCGAGGCCGAGCTCACCCCGGCCATGGCCACGCCGTTCCCAGCCCCGCTTCGACGACCAACCCGACGTCAGCTCACCCCAGTCGTCCACTTCAAAACCAACGGCCGAGATTAGATCCCATTAAATCGGTACCCCTTCGGTCCATGCTGTGCTATGGACTTGGTGCACCAGCCGGCCACATTCCACCTCAGCCGATCCATGGTAGGCCACCCCAACCACAAGCCGCCACATGGCGCTACCTCAGCATTGGCACGGTCAGCCTGGCGGATTTTCAAAAGAGCCCCTCTACTTATTTGAAATCAACTCGCCATCCACCTGTGTTCAAAAGTATTTAAAAGAAGGTCCTTTTCTTCTGTTTTCACCCCTGTCCTTTTCAAAAATAGTACCCGCAGTCCCCAACTCAGATTTACAATCCCGTTTTGTTTATTTTAATTCGAAATTTAGATCCATGTATTTACAACAATGCCACTGCCTTGTTTTAGCTATAAAATCTCTGTTTTAACTTGGATTTGATCCATTCGAGTTGCGCAAGATTCGTAACAAAGTAATCTACATGTTAATGCTACTATTAATCATGTTTTCAACTTTTAAATTTCATGGTTTAATATCTAGATTTAAACTATTAATTTTCTACATAAAATCTTGTTTAATTCGTAACTTTCACGTTTTAGATCCGATTTTTGTGATCCTTGCGTCTGTGTGTTCGTAGCAAGACGTAAATTTGTTTTTATAAACTTTTCATCTTGATTTTATGTTTGGTGTACTGTTCTAATTTAGATCTATTGTTTGCTTCGTGTATGATTGCATGGATGCTTGTGTGGTGCTTTATGATCATGTCTAGTCGGTGAGCTTTGCGTTGATGATATAAAACAAGTTGGTGATCCAGAAAAAGTCCTTTGGAGGTTACAATTTAATAGAAGAAGGATTTGAGTTTAAGACAAGTATAGCATGGGATCTTCCTTGTTGTCCTATACACCTTTAATCATTTAATTCATGATTGCATGTGTCTACCTTGACTACCACTAAGGATATCCTAGTCTTTTGTACTTGTACCTTGATACCTATGGGGTATTACATTGGGTAGTATGATGCTAGTGCTCAACCAAAGCCATGATCTTGTAACTTGACTAATGGTATATGCAATAAACACTAAAAAATGCTTTTTAGCAACATGGAATCAAGGGGGCTAGAGCATTGGGCTATTTTTATGGTGCTCTAGATTTCTCTCCCTAAGGACTTATCTGTAAGTGATCATCTGGTACTTACAGTACAGCTGTGAGGGCTATATGGCTCTGGCTTTAGCTCAATATGCGAACCTTTTCTAGCTTGTTAGAGGTTACCTTTATTGGCGTAAAAATGGCTTGACGAATCGGGTATAGTGCGGCCTTTGTCCCCTTGTGTATAGGTTGCACGTCATTGTGCCATCGGAAAGGGGGCTCTATATCTGTTTACCGAGTGAATCTAATGGTCCTAACTTATTAGACGAACCTTTAAAAGGCTTCATAGTGAACCCTACCGACCTTCCTTGAAAGTGGGTCAAGAGATTAGCTATCTCGGGCGAAAGGGTAAATCACGACTCACAGTGAAAGTGTACAACCTCTGTAGAGTGTAAAACTGGTATATCAGTCGTGCTCATGGTCACGAGCGGCCTTGAAACATTTACGGAATAGATGATGAACATTGACGATACTGATAACGAAGATGCTCACTAATGATTATTATTTATGCTATTCATTATTCATGTTTACATGATCATGTGTTTATGGGCTTATGATAACTTTGTTGCCACCCTATTGCTAAAATCATGACTCATTAAAAGTTAATCGCAGTTAAACCAGTGTCAACCTTTTGAGCCTCATGAATCTAATGTTATATTTGTTGAGTACGACATGTACTTACGCTTGTTTTACTTTTTAAATCTTTGGAAAAATCCCAGATGGATATCGGATTGCTAGAGTTTGGAGAAATTAGGCTTGTGATCAACCGATCAGTTGTCCCTGTGGAAGTGGAGTTTACACCTAAAGATCGGAGTTGTCTTTCCACTGTCTATACTCTGAGGTTGTATTCTTTATACAAATATGCTATGTAATAAGCATTGTCTTACGATATTACCCTTATTTGTAGCTGTATGTGAGATTTGACTTCCTGAGCTCACATATGGTGTGTGTCTGATTTTATTCTTAAAATCGGGTGCTATAGGCTATCCATTATCTATGGAGAAATTGGCCATTGTGATTGAATGTGTTGTTTGGGCTTCAGTGTTCAACTCTTCTAACTTGTGATGTCCATAGGGGCCTTTTGAGACCTTCTCTGTCGGTACCGATGATTCAAAACCCCATGTTATGAAGTTCAGCAATGATGGCAGGTGGATTCTGTTAACCACTAGAGCTTGGCGTGTTCATGTGCTAGATTTCATTTGAAGTCAATAGGGTAAGCATGCAACCTACTAGTTTATATCATGCATACTAAGTTCTAGTAAAATGCAGTTCTTATGTCTTTCTTTCTTTCAGATTGCAACGTTTCATGCGAAGCCAATATTAACAAATTCAACACTGGAGGCATCATTCTGTCCTAAGGGAAACCATATCATATATGGTTAGAAACCATTCTTTATCGCCCTCTGCAGTCATTGCCATCTTTTTGGTCTACATAGCAATGCATAATTGCATAATCGTCTTCTCCTACAGGCTCTGGTGACAGTAGTGTTTATGCTTGGAATGTTGAGAGCGGAAAGGTGCAGGAGAACATGTCTTGGTATTAAAACTACCTATATGTTATATATTTGTTTGATGACTGATGTACGTTCATTCTTTGACATCTGGTTGCATGCTGGGAAAGCACAGATACCAGACCACCATGGGTAAGGTGGTCTCTAAGGATCCTTGATGTTCGTGATAGGAACAACAGAACTGTCCTGTTGGGTACCCGATTTGTCCAAGCTGTAATCCTTTACCCTTATCGACACTGACACCGAGTAGATGCAAATGATAAGGGCTAGACTGAGCTCGTGTCTGTAGACTGCTACCTTATGTGAACACAGCAAGGGAAGGCGGCACCAAAAAGGCCCCCTGCTATGATACTGTAGCCGTTGTAGGTGTAGGCACCGCACGGCTGACCTGCAGCACTATAGCCACATGCAGAGGCCAGCATAGAGTCAGCCCTGCTGTGTTATCTAGTTACTGTTGCAGCATATGCGTTGTACTAGGACTAGATGGATAGAGTTGTATAAATAGACTACCACGGCAACTCAGTAAAGAGAGTTCAGATTTGCCATCTCTCAGACAGGCTTCGACCAACGCTGGTGTCTTGTACTATGTGTGTATACTCTGTTCTCCCTTTTTTTCTAGCTCTAGCCATAGTGCATGGGGATGGACAACGCTTGTTCGTGGTCGACATGACTAGTGGGTGCTCGGCAAGACTGGTGAGTGGTTCACTCACCTGAGCCAGTGATCCTATGGGCCAACAAGTGATATCGGAGCCATACAAGCACCGTCGCTAGACTAACCGCTGGCGATGACGGGTGGTTCGGAAATGGGCGACAGCAGTGGCACTGTTATGGCTGCCCAGCCACGACCGGAGGTCATTGTTCGCATGGTGCGGGAGGTCAACTACATCAATTGGCCAATGCTGACTCGCACCAACTATGGAGAGTGGTCAGTGACCATGAAGGTCAAGCTCAGAGCCCAACGGCTCTAGAATGTTGTTGACAAGGGCATCGACAATGAAGAAGATGACATGTCAGTGTTGGAGGCTATCCTCGCTGCTGTACCGATGGAGTACAGGGAGCCGTTGGGGGTGAAGAGCTCGGCTAAGGAGGCATGGGAGGCTATTGCGATGATGCGCGTTGGTTCCGACCACGCAAAGAAGGCGACCGCCTAGCTTCTAAAGCAAGATTACACCAACCTTAAGTTCCAGGATGGTGAAACGGTGGAGGACTTCTCCCTCCGCCTGCAGACGCTCATCAACAAGTTGAAGAGCCATGGCGTTACCATCGACGAAGAAGAGGCGGTCTCTAAGTACCTCCACTTAGTGCCAACAAAGTATATCCAGATCGCTCTCTCCATAGAGATAATGCTGGACTTATCTACCCTCACCATTAAGGATGTGACAGGCTATCTACGGGCAGTGGACGAGCGCCTGGAGCAGGCGACAGCAACAAAGGACAGCGGGAAACTCCTACTGACGAAAGAAGAGTGGGCTGCTCGGAGGAACTCCGGGAAGACAGCCTCCTCCAGCCGCAGTGGCGATGGTAAGCACCGCGGCAAGGCTTCTTTGGAGAAGAAGCAGGTCGACCCCAATGCCTGCCGGCATCGTGGGAAGATGGGCCATTGGGCATGGGAGTGCCCAAATCGCAAGTAGGAGAAGAAAGTTGAGGCTCATCTGGCACAAGCTGATGATGAGGATGAGGCCACTATCCTGATGGTGACGTTCTATGTACTACACGACGTCAAGGCCGAGGAGAGGGAAGAGGAGACAACGGTGGAAGGACATGGGAAGGCCCTAAAGACCATCAACCTCGATGAACCATGCGCCCAAGTCCACCTCGAACGTGTGGGCGCCGACCAGGAGCAATGGTGGTATCTGGACTCTGGTGCCAGCAACCACATAATAGGCTCCAAGGCATCCTTCTCCGAGCTCGATGATGATGTTACCAGTATAGTGAAGTTTGGTGATGGTTCAAGGGTGGCAATCCAAGGGCACGACCCCATCATCTTTAGGTGCTAGAACGAGGAGCATTGCGCGCTAACAGATGTATATTACATCCCACAGCTACGTTCCAGTATCATCAATATTGGTCAGTTGGATGAGTGCGGTAGCGAGGTACTGATCAAAGACAGAGTCCTTAGGATCAGGGACCAGGAGCAGTGACTTCTCGCTAAGGTGAAGAGGTCCTTGAACCGGTTGTACCTGCTCGACCTGAATGTAGAGCAGTCGGTGTGCCTGGCGGTAAGGCACTCCGAGGAACCGTGGATGTGGCATGCCTGGTTTAGACATCTCAGCTTCGATGCGCTTGGTTGGCTGGAAAAGATGGTCCAAGGGCTACCCCACATCAAGCATGGAAGCGAGCTGTGTGACAGCTTCCTGGTCGGGAAGCAGAGGAGTCTGCCATTCCCAAAGGCGGCCAAGTATCGCGCGAAGGACTCTCTCGAGCTCATCCACGACGACCTCTATGGGCTGATCACACCTGCTACAAACGGTGGTCGGCGGTACTTCATCCTACTCATGGATGATTGTAGTCGCTACATGTGGCTACAACTCCTGACGAGCAAGGACAAAGCGGCGGCAGCGATCAAGAAGTTCAAGATGCGCGCGAAGGTCGAGAGTGGCAAGAAGCTCCATGTGCTGAGGACTGATCGTGGTGGCAAATTCAATTCGGTGGAGGTTGCTGCATACTGCGCGGATCAGGGTGTGGGGCGACACCACACCGCGCCATACTCGCCACAATAGAATGGCATGGTGGAGAGGCGGAACCAGATGGTGGTTGGCATGGCTCGATCCATGATGAAGGCCAAAGGCATGCCGGCAAGGTTCTGGGGAGAGACGGTGACCACGGTGGTGTTCATCCTCAACCGCTCTCTGACCAAGGCCCTGACGGGCAAGACGCTGTTCGAAGCTTGGTATGGGTGCAAGCCGAGCGTGTCCTTCCTTCGGACATTCGGTTGCATCGGCCACGTCAGGAAGACAAAGCTGAACCTCACCAAGCTAGAGGACAAGAGCACACCGATGGTGTTCCTAGGCTATGCGAAGGGTACCAAGGCATACTGGCTCTACGACCCACACGGAGACAAGGTGCTTGTCTCGTGCGATGTCGTGTTCGATGAGAAGGCGGCTTGGGACTAGACCAGTCCGAGCATGGGGGAAGCTGGCAGCTTCACCAACACTTTCATCGTCGAGCACCTGGTCATCCATGGTGGTGGAGACGCTGGGGAAGAGGTGTCGAGCACTCTAGCGGTAGAGCCGAGCACTCCTAGGGTAGTGCCGAGCACTTTGGGAGGGATGCCGAGCACTCAGGGAAGAGTGCCGAGCACTCCTGGAGGGATGCTGAGCACACCAGGAGTGGCACCGGGAGGTTCTACAGTGGTGGCGACCACTCTAGGATGGGTGCCGAGCACTCCCATGGCGGAGCCAAGACGTCTTGCAGTGGTGCCAACCACTCCAAGACTGAGGCTGAGCACTCCTGCAGTCATGCCGAACACTGTAGGAGTTATGATGAGCTGTCCAGAAGTAGTGCCGAGCATTGCAACCAGGGTGCCGAGCACTCAAGGTGCTATGCCGAGCACTCCAGTGAAACAGGGAACTCCATCGACACCGATCGAGTTCGCCTCACCTCCAAGTGACATCACTAAGTTCGTGGATGCCTTCCACGAAGGTGAGGAGGTGTGGTTCTGCAGGCTGGACGACATCGTCAGCGGCACAGGACCCTCAGGCCTGGCTGGTCAGCTGCTCAAGACGCAGAGCTGCTACTCATTAGTGCTGAGGAACCACCCACATTCACGCTGGCCGAGCATGATGGAAACTAGCGATGGGCGATGCTGGAGGAGATGAAGGCGATTGAGGAAAACGAGACTTGGTAGCTCATCGATCCACCTCTAGGATGTCGTCCGATCAGCCTGAAGTGGGTGTACAAGGTCAAACGGGACGAGCTCGGTGCCATTGTCAAGCACAAGGCATGTCTCGTTGCCCGAGGCTATGTTCAGCATGAGGGCATAGACTTCGAGGAGGTCTTTGTGCCAGTAGCGCGCATGGAGTCGGTCCGTTTGCTACTAGCCTTGGCAGGAGCAAAGGACTAGCGTGTCCATCACTTGGATGTTAAATCGGTCTTCCTCAACGGCGAGCTAGCGGAGACGGTCTTCATTAGGCAACCTCTAGGTTTCGTCATCAAGGGAGAGGAGCACAGGGTGCTCCGACTGGACAAGGCGCTCTATGGGCTGCGGTAGGCCCCATGAGCATGGAACGCCAAGCTTGACGCCACGCTGGGCGAGCTTGGGTTTCAACGGTGCGTAACCGAGAGCACGCTCTACACGCGGCGATGGGGGAAGGAGGAGCTCGTTGTCGACGTGTATGTGGATGATTTAATCATCACCGACGTGAGCACGGAGGATATCAACAGCTTCAAGCGCGAGATGGCGGCTTGTTTTCGAATGAGCGATCTCGGTGCACTCTCCTACTACCTCGACATCGGGGTGACACATGGGAAGGAGGAACTCACGCTTAGTCAGAGCGCGTATGCCTCCAAGCTGTTGGAGCGGAGTGGCATGGCTGAGTACAAGCCATGCGTAACTCCGATGGAGGAGTGGCTAAAGCTGATGAAGGCTAGCACCGCGGTGAAGGTGGATGCAACACTCTACCGGAGCATCATCGGTGGTCTGCGCTACCTAGTCCACATGAGGCCAGACATTGCGTTCATCGTGAGCTACGTCAGTCGCTTCATGGAGGATCCCAGAGAGGATCATTGGGCTATGGTGAAGCGGCTAATGCGCTACGTCAAGGGGACTGTGGATCATGGGATCATCTTCCCAAAGACCAGCGGGAGTAGGCTGCAGCTCACTGTGTTCAGCGATGCAGACATAGCGGGGGACATCGATGGACTACGGAGCACCTCTGGCGTACTCGTCTTTCTCGGGTTGGCTCTAATTTCATGTCTGTCGCTGAAACAAAAGGTGGTGGCGCTATCTACGTGCGAGGCAGAGTACATAGCGGTGGACACAGCGGCGTGCCAAGTTGTGTGGCTGTGCCTGCTACTGGGCGAGCTGACTGGTGTGGAAGCTCACCCACCAGTACTGATGGTGGACAACCAGACCGCCATCGCCCTCGCGAAGAATCTGGTTCTGCACGACCAGAGCAAACACATCGACGTGAAGTTCCACTTCCCCAGGGACTGTGTCGATGGAGGGCAGATCATCATCGAGTTCGTCGAAACTGGTCGACAACTCGCCGACGTCCTCACCCAGTCGCTCGGACGTTTTCAACTCACGGAGCTAAAGGAGATGATCGGCATGGATGGGGTACAAGGGTTAGCAGTAGGATTAGGAAAAGATTGTTAGATAATCTACTGCTACCTTGTGTGAACATAGTAAGGGAAGGCGGCGCCGAAAAGGCCCCATGCTATGATACTGTAGCCGCTGCAGGTGCAGACGCCGCACGGCTCACCTGCAGCACTGTAGCCACATGCAGAGGCCGCGCGCAGAGTCAGCCCTGCTGTGTTATCTTGTTACTGTTGCAGCATGTGCGCTGTACTAGGACTAGATGGATAGAGTTATATAAATAGACTACCACGGCAACTCAGTAAAGAGAGTTCAGATTTGTCATCTCCCAGACAGGGCTTCGATCAACGCTGGTGTCTTGTACTATGTGTGTATACTCTGTTCTCCCTCTTCTTCTAGCTCTAGCCATAGTGCGTGGGGACGGACACTGCTTGTTCATGGTCGGCACAGCTAGTGGGTGCTCGGCAACACTAGCGGGTGCTCGGTAAGACTGATGAGTGGTTCACTCACCTGAGCCGGTGATCCTGTGGGCCAACGTACTCTGCCAATCTGCCGTGTGGCTGGTTGACGCGACTCGGTTAAGAGTAGGCATAGCAGGAGATTTGTCTAACCTTCTTCTCATCCTGTTACACTTCAGTGACTCGATCTTAATTAGGTCATCAGCTGTGAACGAGGAACAACAAACTGCAGCGGAGCAGCTGTATGAATGGGTTGTGATAATTGGGTTTTGTTGTTGATGGCAGTAACTTTGCTTTGTGTGGTGAGAAGTATGAATTGTGATACTCAATCTAGGCGTTCTTTTTACAGCCAAAGAAAAAAGGTGCCCTTTGTGATGTAGGCATGTTTAGTTTGGATTAGATTAGATACCCGGTTCCTGTGTTAAAAAGTGTTCCAGTGCGCTGGGCTAGGCCCGCAGCTTCCAAATAAATAGTCTTCCTGGGCCTCTTAGTGAGCCGCAAAAGAAAAAGCCCATCTTGTTTTTGTCGGCAGGTCACTCTCTTTTGTCCTAACATGAACATGAACATGAACATGAACTACAGCTCGTTCTTTTTATTTGCGTAAGTTGTATTTTCTACTCACGACAAACTAGTAGTGCTTTTTTTTCGAAGGACAAACTAGTAGTTAGGAAAGCTAGCTTTTGCAGTTGGCACGCCTTGTCGTAATCAAATTTCTGCGTTCCTAAACATAACCAAAACCAACAGACACATCGACAGCTTAACAAAACATACGTCCACATCAACATCTAAAAGACTACCACCTAGCAGGACCCAATAAACAAATTCATGAGGTATCGGTAGTTAGTTGCCACAATATATATTTTTTAATACAACTGCTTACTAAGTCGTCTTAACAAAAAAGTAACTTAGTATGTATTATACACCCGAACAGTTCACATAGTTCATTTACACTTGTAAAATTGAACCGACTAATGATATTTTACAACTCCTGTGCATGGCAGCACGGCTGGAGGAGGCAGAATCAAAAGAAAATGTGGCAACGTGATGCTCAATCTGAATAGCCAGAGGGGAGGTAAAATCACTTATATTTTATTAGAACGACGGGTCTGTTTGGAATGCGGGGTTTTTTTTCTTATTTCTATGTTTTTTCTGTAAAATTAAATTGATTCATGTGAAATTGCGTGAAATTCCGTTCCAAACAGGCCCGAAGTGAATCGTTGGAGTGGCGACAAGATGGTGCTGGAACCGTACGTGGCGGGTGTCGGTGCACATCAGCACGTGGTGTGCTGACGAGGCAGCAAAGCAAAGGGTCATCGCTCGTCAGTGGAGTAGTAGGAGTGAGGCAAAGCGCAGCTGCTCAACTGTAAACAAAGCAGCAGCAGGTATACAATAAGTGACTGTCGTTTTGTAAGTTTGACTAGATTCATAAAAAATACGTGTAATATTTGTATCTCTAAATAAATTTATTATAAAAATAGATTCAACGATGTATCTAATGATATTAATTTATATCATAAATATTAATATTTTATATGTATATTTAGTCAAAGTTATTTGTCGAGAAATAAAAACAATAGTTATTTAGAGACGAAGAGAGCAGGGACCAAAAAAAAAAAAAATTGCAGGAGGCACATGGCTGCCATTGCCTACATGTTGACTGGATGCATCTGCTGGACTGTCCATGGATGCATCTCAGCTCATCAATGCCCTTGTCATGAGGCTAATAAAATGAAATAATAAACCAAACAAAGCGGAGAGAGTAGAGTAGTTTTTACTCAACAAGTAAATAAATAAATAAGAACAGTGTGTAGCAGTCTAATTTATGGTCTACCACTAGTAGATAATAAATAAATAGAGCTCTTCATTCACACTTGACATTATACTAATCTTGTCTGGAAACTGCATCAACAAACTGGACTGCAGAAGCAAGAAAAAGGAGACAGAGGGAGAGAAAGTAAAATGGAAGCAAGAACCAACCAATAATCACGCAATCAATTCAAGATCAAGAAGCAGGAAAAAACTACTACTAGTAGTAGAGATCATCGATCTCAAGGAAAAATAAAAAAAAACTAATAAAGAAGAAGAAAACTGTAGTGTAGGTGTAGCACCACAACTCATCAGCACAGAAGATCCGGAGCCTAAACCGACTGATGGGATCAGATCAGAGCATCCTGTTGAGGAGAAGAGCGGCGGCGGCGGCGGTGGCAATGGGCGTGGCGGCGAGGAGCGACGGCGGCGGCGCGGCGCTGGACTTGGCCTTGGACTTCTTGGCGGGCGGCGAGGGCGAGTCACCGGCGGAGGAGTCATCAGAGGAGGAGGAGTCGTCACCGGAGGAGGAAGAGCCGGACGACTTGGCTGTGACGTGGATTTTCATGCCGTTGTAGCAGTAGCCGTAGCTGCAGATGAAGTAGTAGTCCTTGGCCTCCTTGAGCTGGAAGGCGTAGGTGTGGCCCTTGCTGTAGCTGCTCAGCGCGTTCGCCTTGTCGCAGTTGTCGTACCCGACCTCGTCCACCTGCACCACGTCCGACCGCCCGTTCTGGTACTCGAAGACTGCAACCAGACGATGCATCATGGTGGTCAGCAATGCTTGCTGGATATACGTGACCATGGATGCAAGCATCCATGGACACAACAGCGACCAAGAAGAAGAAGCAGCAGCAGCTTACTGAGCCAGTCTCCCTTGTAGAAGGGCTTGTGCTTCTTCACCCAGGCCGTGTAGTCCACGTCCGGGTTCCACCCCTTCTCGTCGCCCACCGTGTAGTTGGCCGCCACCGCCGCCGACGGCAGCTGCGACGCCGCCGCCGCCACCAGCAGCATGGCTAGCGCCAGCCGCATCGCCATTCCTCTGATCTTACTGGCTTTGGTTGGTTGGTTGGGACTTGGGGAGTTGGGACGGATGGGAGGGAGCGAGGTGGCCCGGCCGGATGAGCTTGCAGCTAGCTGGAGGAAGAAGAGAGGAGCTGAGCTATCTATCAGCAGTGGCCAGTGGGGAGGTGGTGGGTGGGGACGAATTGAACCGACGGACAGTATAGTAGTGAAGGGTGCAGCAGAGTGACGACGAGCGGAGTTGGTGACCTCTGCGTGCTGATCTG
This sequence comes from Miscanthus floridulus, assembly GCF_019320115.1. Taxonomy (NCBI): domain Eukaryota; kingdom Viridiplantae; phylum Streptophyta; class Magnoliopsida; order Poales; family Poaceae; genus Miscanthus; species Miscanthus floridulus. Next base: position 1,943,100 of record NC_089583.1, on the reverse strand, counting down.
AATGAATGAATACGGAGTACGTCCTCTGTTCGGCTGTCAGCTGCTGCTGGCTGTTTTTGTGAGAGGAGGCGGCGGCAGCAGCAGCTTGACAATTCAGCGTGTGTGTGTGTGGCAGCTCGCAAGCGACGCCTTTCTCTTCTCCCTCCCAAAAATACGGACGAGGACGCGGCGAGTAGGGGTATACGGGTCTTTTGCCATCGATGTTGGATTGCGTGCTGACTGCTGAGTCCCCGGCCGAACGACTGATTTTTTTTTTTTTTTTTTTTTACGGAGGGAGTAGCATGGACTACGGCAGATCAATGCTTTCGCCTCAACTAACTTATCAGGCCAGCTTAACAACAAAACATCGTCAACCAATTTATCAGCCACAGAAACCATCCGCCGGACATGACTTACATCAACTGAGATTCACATGTTTCCACGCCGTACACGTGTACAGTAATACTCCTATACTATTACCACCGTAAAAAAAAATACAATTCTAAATTTTTGTTTTTTATAATTTTGAATAAATTTATAGAAAATAGTATCAAAACTTACATAGTATGTCTATAAGTAGACTATTGTAAAAATAAATTGCATCATTAATCTTACAGTACCTAAATGTTAGTCTTTTTTTAGATTTAATTATAATTAGTTTTTTTTAACTCATTCCAAAAAAGAGAACTACACTTTTTTTTGAGACAGAGATACACTTTTTTGGCACTCGATCAGTCGATCCATCATCATTGTCTGTATGTAGTAATAGTAGTGTTCATGAACTCATGATGATGGAGGATCTACAGCGACGTGTGTAGGACAGCGGCCGGCGCTAACGTTAAAGCGATTTCGTGTGACCACTGCACGATCAATGCAACGCAAGGCCTTTTCTTGAGCATTTTTTATAAAAAAATACACGAACATCTATCTATAAAATGAAATTAGTTCGATTAAATCTACCATCAACTATGTTTCAGTAGTGCACTTCTTTGTTATTGTGGATACTTTCCTATATGCTTAGTCAATGCTAATGCTAATAAAGAAATTATAACTTATAATAAAATTAAAATTACTTGCATTAAAATTTAAACCACCAATGCAACCAAAGAAAGACGGACAACTTCAGCAACAAACCATCGTTACTCATTAACTATAATAGTAGTTGTAGATAAAATAACACCTGCCCTGTGTGAGATCCACCACTAGCTACTCCTCCCATTTTTTACATGTTGTATTAGGTTTGTCCTATATGTCAAACATTAATAATTTTGAGCACCAGATTTTAAAAAAGCCATGTGGTTTAACAACATGCGAACTATATATTATGAAAGTATTTCTCATAGTGAGTATCTAAAAAATATAAATCTTATGTAGTTAACTTATATATTTTTTTAAATGATGATTAAAGATAGAAATATTTAATTTAGAACAAAACTAATACCGATATGTAAAAAGCATAGGGGTAGTAGATAGTGAACCAGTGCTAATGATATATAGGCAGAAAAGCTAGGTAGTAGCTTCTCAATGATATAAACCAACTATAAACATCCAAGAGAGGAGAGAGAGAGAGAGAGAGAGAGAGAGAGAGAGAGAGAGAGAGAGAGAGAGAGAGAGAGAGAGAGAGAGACTGTGCACGTGTGCATGATATATTGATAGGAGGAAAGAGGGGGCAGTTATCGGTTAGGCCCGGCCATGTGATCGAGGTGAGCGAGGAGATGCCGGGCCATATGCTCCTTGTTTCCGACAATGCCACTGAAGTTTAGCAGCAACGTGTGGCCGGCGCTCATCAGTGTGCCTTTGCGTTCAACTGATCCACCGCTACTTTCTTGGCTGGCTCCACACACATATCTATCTTATATCTCATGAAAGCATGCACGATGGCACCATGGCCATGTGATGAGCTTCTTTTGCTTGTTCATGGTCATGGGCAGCAACTTGCTAGACCGCCCCTCTCTTCTCTCCAAGTCTTCACCCTCTGATTTACAGCAAAAGCTAGCAAAGGAAACATACATTTGCTTTTGCATCGTCTCTCTGAGCACGCAAATGCAGGGCTCACGTGAAGAAGTCGGATCCAGATCTCCAATGCAAAGTGCTCACCCTATCAAAGGTTGGTGACTGAAGCACCAATACATGCTTTGGCTCAAGTCAAGCCTCAAGGGCAGTGGCGTAGCTAGGATTTGTAGCTATAGTGGTCTATTGTCTAAAAATTTTTTTAGCCGCTATAAATTTAATATGTCGGTGCACAAGTATATGAATTACAAAACACAATTAAAAAAAAGGGCATACAGAGTTCGAGTAAAGAAGAAAGGATATCATGATCAACGTACAAGTCGTGCGTTGCTAGCCTTGCCTCTGACTCCGACGTCTGCCCGGCCGGCGGCCGGACGGCCGACGGGCTGCGCGGCTGCTGCAAATACAGATAGTCGAGACCCCGAGTACGAGTTTGGACGGTTGGAGTCAGAACTCAGAAGACCAAGGTGCAGGTCGCGGAGACGCGGACGTCGCTTGGACTTCGCTTTTAGGCTCGATCGGGATTCGACGACAGAAGTACATAGGCTAGCCCAGCAGAGTCCATAGCCAAATACTGAGGGAGTGAGGGGTACTACACTTTGGGCCAAATCTACAAGGTGGTCCGTGGCCCACCCTGTAGCTCCGCCAGTGCTCAAGGGTTGCATTGGAGCAAAGGTACTTTCTATCCACCAATCCGCCTCGCCTGGCCTCATCTCCCCACGCTGCCACGCACATGCCACCCAACTATTGCCTCCCTATTGCACCCTCTACTAATCAACCTCACTGCCTTTTCCAAGATGGTTGTGGTTGGCACCCCACGACGTTGGCGGAGCCAGGAATTAGGCATAGGAGGGGCCAAACATAAAATTGGTGGTCTATATCACCTTATTAATAATCAACAAGTCTATGAATAAACTATATGTGTCATCGGTATTTTCATTTGTTCAGTATATGTGATATCAATATCTTGCAGATTCATATTTCCATGATACACCAAATAAATAAAGAAGAAGGGAAAAATTCTAGAGAAATACACTTTTTACAAGATTGGAAAAATATAATTGGATTACAAAATATGAATGGAAGGAATATATATTCATTAATGTCTTGCTTAGTAGCAAGATATCCATGCCAGTGTGCTAGGGTTAACAAAGGAAAAATTAAGCAACAGGTGTGTGTGGTGTTTGGGGGGGGGGGGGGGGGGGGGGGGGGGCTACTCCCCCTACCTCCACCATTGGTTGATGACTCCTCGCTATCTTACCACCTCCTCCACGTCAGCATACCACTAGAGGTCGTCTTCGAAAGCAACAACAGTAATCCAAGGATTGTAGTTGAACTACAAACCCCTCAACATAGACAAGCAAACACTTCTACGCTTCTATTACAACACTGATTAGCGACAGAAAGAAGAGCAACCCATCCACCAGACTTGGCAGCAACCTTCGCGCGCAACTAATTAACGAAACCCGGCTTGGTCCCAGGACTTGGCCTTCCTATATAAGCTTACTACGTACTCCGGCTGTATGGAAAGTAGTTGAGTTGTGCTTTACACAAGATCATCAGTAGTAGTGGAAAAGCGGTGAAGGAAAGGAAGCTCACTTGGCCCCCGATCGAGGCGGCGCAATGGACATCGTTGGCGTCGACCTCGACCGCCTGGTAATTAAGCGGCGACTGACGTACCTTTTCCTCCCCTTCTTTTGCATTGGCTGCAGTTCATATATCTGTAATGCCGGCCCTGCACCGCCGCCCAACGCCACCGCGCGCGGCCCCTCACCGCCACCCCCGCGCTGCCCTGCCCCGCGCCGGCGGGCCGCACAGCTCCGCGCGCCCCCGTGCGGCCATGGCCTGGGCTCAACCCCACGCGTCGTGGCTGGCTGGAGCTCGCCCCGCGCCGCCGTGGCCGGAGAAGCCGCCGAGCTCGCCCCGCGCCGGCGACGGAGAAGCCGCCGAGATCGCCCCGCACCCACACTTGCAGACGGAGAAGCCAACCCACTCGTTCCAGAACCAAACACATCTAAAACTGGGTCCAACCCATTCCCAACCCAGTCCAACCCCTGAACCAAACACATGCTAAGTCATGGTGGAGTCTTACTACAACTCATTTTCATCTCCGAATTGACATGCTGTTGGTGATCTCGTTGGAACTCAAAAGTCATGCCTGGTTGTTAGCATTTGGGTCTCATTGCGCAACGTTTAGACGGTGTGGAAGAAGCAGGCCATTAATTACACTATATCAGTCTCGCCTGTTACTATCCTTCTAAAAATATACAGATTGTTTTAGTTTTATCTTAAAGAGTCATAATTCTCTAGCTTGAGCAATTTTTATAAAAACAAATACACGAACATCTATCTATAAAATGAAACTAGTTCGATTAAATCCACCATCAATATGTTTTAGTAGTGCATTTCTTTGCTATTGTGGATACTAGTATATATGTTTTTCTATATGCTTAGTCAAAGCTAAAGAAATTTAACTTGTAATAAAATTAAAATTGCTTGCATTTTTAAACAAAAGAATAATGTAAACCACCGATGCAACCAGAGAAAGACAGACAACTTTAGCAACAGACCATCGTTACACATTAACTATAATAGTTCTAGATAAAACAATACCCGCCTTGTGCAAGATTCATCGTCTCGAAGATTCATTACTACTCCCTCAATTAATTTTTTACGTGCGTATTAGATTTGTCCTAAATCAAACATTACAAATTTTGATCGGATTAAAAAAAAGGCCACATGGTTTCACAACATGTGAATTATATATCTATTATAGTGAATATATCTAGAAATATAAATCTTGTGTTGTTAACTTAAATAAATTTTTAGAATTGGTAGTCAAAGATAGAAATATTTAATTGGGACAAAACTAATATGACATGTAAAAATATAGGGAGTAGTAGATAGTAACCTAGTGATAATGGTATATAGGCACAAAAGCTTGGTAGTAGCTTCTTAATTGATATAAATAAACCAACTATAAACATCCAAGAGAGATGTGAGACCTGTGCATGATAGGAGGAAGAGGCCGGGGGCAGTTATTAGTTAGGCCCGGCCATATGCTCCTTTGTTTCCGACAATGCCACTGAAGTTTAGCAGCAACGTGTGGCCGGCGCTCATCAGTGTGCCTTTACGTTCAACTGATCATCTACTTTCTTGGCTGGCTCCACACACATATATGTCATATCTCATGAAAGCCACCGTGGCCATGTGATGAGCTTCTTTTGCTTTGCTTTGCTTTGCTTGCTCGTGGTCATGGGAAGCAACTTGCTTGGACCGCCCTCCACTACTAAAAAAACGTTTGTAGCAACGGGACAATTTTTTTAGGGGCGGCTGGTGATGGAGTCGCCCCTACAGTGGTGTGCTCGAACTCTAACACAGCAGCCGTCCCTACAAATAACACAGTAGGGGCGGCTGGTAATACGAGCCACCCTTACAAATACGTCTATTTGTAGGAGCGGCTCGTATTACCAACCGCCCCTGTTGTGTTCATTTGTAGGGGTGGCTGAATCACCAGCCGCCCCTACAAATGCCTGCTCTATATACAGCTGTTGGGGAGAAAAATATCTCCCTCGTCCTCTCGACCTCAGCCTGAGACGCCGCCTCTGGGCTTTTCCCTCGCGTCGCTCTCTCCCATGGCGTCCGCCGTGCCACCCTCTGCCGTCTCCTCCGCCGCGCCGACGTCGACAACGCCGAGCGCCGCCTCCGCCTCTCCTCCCCGCGGAGCGGCACCTCGGCCTGGGCGGCCGGCCTCCGGCGCCGCCACCACGCCAACCTAGGGTTTCGGCGCGGAACCGGCCTTGGCCCGGGCTCAGCGGCGCACCGACGCGGGTGACCTGCTCGAGGAGGTGGAGTGCCGCGAACACGCCGAGGAGGTGAGTTCATCTGTAGATCGATCTCGTCTCCCCGTCCCACTGCTACCGGCTCCAACTCCAGGCACGTCTCTACCTAACCTCTTCCTGATGTCCCGGTACGCGCGCAGTGAGTTCAACCTCCACTCCAAGGCCACCATCGGGGTGGAGTTCCAGACGCAGAGCATGGACATCGACGGCAAGGAGGTCAAGGCCCAGATCTGGGACACTGCCGGCCAGGAGCGCTTCGGCGCCGTCACCTCCGCCTACTACCGCGGCGCCTTCGGCGCACTCCTCGTCTACGACATCTCCCGCCGCAGGTGGCTGTAGATGCTATGCTTGGATATGTTCGATCCCTTGATCACAGCATAGTTTACCATCAGTAAGAACCATCAGACCTAAAGCTAGATCCCAGCAGGGGATCTGCATAATTTTATTCTGGAGATTGTCATTACTATTTTTTGTATTGCAGGTATGCATGCAGATGCATGTCGATTTTCAAATCAAATTGTATAAACCAATCAGTTATCCGATATTATCTGGGAAAAAAATGTGTGCTTCGTTGGCATGCCTTGCTTAGTTGCTATCTGCATGAGATTTCAAATTGTGATAGATAGGTGGGCCTGTTTTAGCTCAGACATATTAGTGCTGGAGTCAATTTTGGTCTTTGCACCCATGATAATAGGTAGCTATATCTCTGATGGTGATAGGCAGTTGTGGGCCTCAGCTAGGCTCAATCTCAGCTCAATCACTTTGAACCTTTTGTAGCGCACTGAAGATGTTCAGTGGACATTAGCATGTACTGGTTGTCCATACCAACAGACAAGCAATCCAATCTCAAATCCATCCTCTCCTGTTCAGTATCATTTATTTTTCATTGTCTTTTACTCCCATCACATGCAAGCTAGCTGTTCCTCCACATACATATGTAATAATTGTCTGTACCCTATGATCTAAAAGGCTGGACTATTGATGGTTGTCCTACTAATAGTAGTTGCTAATCAGTTGTTTTCTGTGCGAATTGAAAAGACAAAAGTAGTTCTGAATACACTTGAATTGTTTCCTTAAATATTACAAAGAAGCTACATGGCCAGGGTTTGTCGAAATGAGATGATAGCGACCTTTAGTTGTTATATTAATTTAGAACCAAAATTTTCTTTGTTTTGACCTTTTATAGTGTATTGATTATTAGTTTTGAAATTTCCTCCTCCTATTTTTCTATGTATTGTTCTAATCGGCTGATACTTTCCTATATCACAGGCTTCCACCTCATATCAAGAGCCAACAGACGTGGTCTTCTGACCACTGATGCTGTGTTCCCTTCAACTGATGGGCCTCCATAGCTTAGCTTGTCCGCGGCGAAATCCACCAGACATGTAAGCAGACAGGAGCTATATAGGGAAATCTTTTGTATATGTGCAATCACCTAAGCCTTTGGCAATGAAGGAACCTCCGGCTAAATAGTCAATTGGATATCTTGGTGAACATGAACATGGCTGCAAACTATGATCTAGTGTGTGTGTGAACTGATCTTCCATTTTCATCCCTAGTGCCCAGCCACTATTTGCTCCAAAAGCACTTAATGCTTACTTGTTTTTTTTATATCTTTTGTACTAAAGTACCTCTTATTTTGCGGTTAGTCCAGAGTAGTCGCAATGAGTACCTTAAACTGAAAACAAGGGTGGATAATTTACAGAGGACTCAGAGGCAAGTCTGAAAGGAGTTTTCAGAATTCTCATAAGTCATAACCCTTTAAATTAGATATCAATTTATGAGGCTAAATGAAGAAACCATAATGTAATCGCATTGAAGTTAAAATAAGTTTCTTAATGTGAATGTGTAATGCTTAGCTAAGATGCAGACAATTGATTTTGGCTTTATTGGCAATTACAGGAATTTGCTTGGTGAAGATCTGGGGTCACTTGGTATCAAAGAGCTTGAGCAGCTTGAGAAGCAATAGATGTTTGTATACATACTTGTAACGTTCACTTAGGTAGAAATCCTCAGTACCAACATCTTGTGCTCTTGTGCTTGTGGTCAGATTTGAATTATATATGTTCCTGTTAGATTTGAATTATATATATATATATATATATATATATATATATATATATATATATATATATATATATATAAATGTAAAGACAAGTATTGAATTGCTCAAAGTAATTGCTCAAAGTAAATGGAGAGGGAGAGGAACGCGGCGATGTTTTGCCGAGGTATCGGAGAGTCGCCACTCCCACTAGTCCTCGTTGGAGCACCCGCGCAAGGGTGTAGCTCCACCTTGATCCGCGCAAGGATCAAGTGCTCTCTACGGGTTGATTCTTCGACACTCCGTCGCGGTGAATCACCCACAACCGCTCACAATGTGAATTGGGTCATCCACAAGCTCTCCGGATGATCACCAAGCTCTCAATCACCACCAAGCCGTCTAGGTGATGGCGATCACTAAGAGTAACAAGCACGAACTCTCACTTAACCACGACAAGCCTAATGAGAAGGTGGATGCACACTTTGCTACTCTTGATCTTCACTAATGAGGCCTCTCTTTAGGATTCTCAAATCTCAATCACCTCACTAGGACCTTGCTCTTCTTGGCACTCTCTAAGGTGTTTCTCAGCTGTTGAAATGAGCAAAAGTACCCCCACACATGAGTGAAGGCTCTATTTATAACATGGGCTGAAAAACAAACCGTTATGTGCCTCTGCGGGGTGATCGGACGCTCCGGTCATGTTGACTGGATGCTTCGGTCAGTATACCCCGAACTCCAGTGTTTACAGTGTGACCGGACGCTGGCAGCGTCTGGTCAGCACTGACCGGATGCGTCCGGTCATGATTTCCCCTCTCTGGAACCTTACTAGAGTCGACCGGAAGCTGCCTCTCAACGTCCAGTCACTTAACCTCTCAGCGTCCGGTCAAACCAGACGCAATCACCTTGGTCAAATGAACTGACCGGACCCTGAGCCAGCGTCCGGTCAGTATTTGACCCTCCATTCACTTCCAACTCTCGATCATATGTGAATGAAGTTTGCTCCATTGGATCTAAGGGCTATTTTGAAGCTACCTAGTGCTAGTTTTAACAAGTGTGCACCACACCTAACTCACTAGACTCACCTAGATCAAGCTACCCGTCCATACCCCCCTTAATAGTACGGCCAAAGGAAAAATAAAGTCCTAAACTACTCTAAGTGTCTCTCCAACTCTAATCGACACTTAGAACTAGTCATCCTTAACCTTGTCGTCCATCCTTTGAAACCGAAACAATTTCCATCGTAGGGGCATGACCACCTTGATTGCCCAATCGATCTCCATTACCATGACCTAACTTAATTGCCTCTACAAAATACACATTAGTCATAGTAATCTTGTATTGTCATTAATCACCAAAACCCAACTAGGGGCCTAGATGCTTTCAATCTCTCCATTTTTGGTGATTGATGATAATACCACCTCGAGTATGTGAAAGAGTTGAGGTTTTTAACATGCTTGGATCATATAAGCTCTTGTCAATAGGAACAAAAGGGTTAGGAGAGCTTATATGAACCAAGCCAACATGATGTACTCAAAAGATATGAATTAAGCATGAGTACAAGTAATTAAGCTCATTTGCATCGGAGTAAAACGCGGAAGCAAAGGCAAATGAGCATTGCACAAGTGATATGACATATAAATAATTCAAGGTAGAGAGCACACATGTCATATATCATGATCACGTAGATATCACTATAACATATATATAGTTCAATGCATGAAAGTAAACACACGATGAATGCATAATAGTGTATCACACATAAAAACTCCAAATGTAATATATAAGCTAATATAATGACTAAGCTCCCCCTAAATAGTCGCTCTCCCTAAGACTATCATACTCGAACCCTCTCCCCCTTTGGCGTCAAACACCAAAACCTAAGGGTCGGTCGGTGGGGCTGTAGCGGATGAGCCGGGCGCTGAGGTGCGAGGAGCGAGGAGCGAGGTGGAACTGGGTGCCATCATCGTCTGATCCTAAACTCTAAGCAGTCTGACCCTCTATAGCTGGAAGTGATGCTATAGCAGTCTGGGTCAGATCAGGAACTAGAGCTACTGTAGACTGAGCTGGTATGACTATAGTAGGCTCTAATGATGCCACTGAGGAAGGGAGCGTCTCTGTAGTCCCGGTAATAGGTGCAACTGTAGAAGGACCTGGGACATATAGATATGGAGGAGTAGGCATCCCTGTCAACTCACTGAATGAATCACCAAGGCTCCTAGACATGGTGGTCTCTAGCACAAGCAGCGAAGATGTCCCAGCCGGTGTGAAGCCCGTCTGAAAAGGTGTGAACTGCGGGGCTAGTGCTAGCAAAGCAAAGTACTGGGACACCTGCTTTGTAGGAGAAGCAAACGGCGCTGGTGGCTATCCCTGACTCTGAAGCCCACTAGGCTATAACGCTGGAGTCATCGAAGTAGTGGCTGCCTGACCAAGCTGGGGTGAAGGTTGCGCCAGTGGAGCCCCAATGGCTGTCACTACATGCTGCATAAATCTAAGGAGCTACTGCTGCATGAGTATCTGTTGCTGATACATGGACTACTGCTGCTGCTGTAGAGCCTGAGTCTGCTGCTGAATAGCTAGCTGCTGCTGCTGGATCACCTGTTGCTGCTGCTGGAACTCATCCTGCCAAGTCTGGAACTGTGCAAACGTAGCAGCTGTCTCCTAAGCCTGGCATGCCTGGTCTTGCCTCATTCGCTCAAGTATAGCAAGGAGAGCGGGGTCTATCTGCGGGGTAGGTGGCGCTGAGCTGGAACTACCGACCTCATGATTATGTCGCTATGGAGGCATCCGAGGAACGGGCTGGTAGTCATCATCAGAACTATCACTAGGGTCGCTCATGACTACACCCTCCTACTGAGAAAGCTCCTCCTCCTCAGTAGCTGCTATGCCTCTGATAATATCATCCTACTGGGCTATAGTCTCTGGCACCTCAGGACGTCAATGCGGCTGACTAGGTGCTATAGGTGTACTATGCCTGATCATCTGTGTCATGTTATAGGCAGGAAACTCTATGGTGGCACCACTGTACTCAGCAAGATCTCTGGCGGCCTCACTGTGACTGCCCTGTGGATAAGCCATGTGATCTAGTGAGCATAAGGTAGCTGCATGTGTCCTCTAAAGCCCTCGGCTATAATATCCTCCATCTCTGACAAAATAAGATCCTAGATATCAAAGACTGTCTGCTGCATCAGAGAGTTGATCAGCCACAACTGTATACGTGTCAAGCCCTCTCTGTATCCCATCCTAGGAAGTAGTGTCCTCCTCATAATAGCCTCAAGTATGCGAGCAGTGGGATTTAGGTCACTGGGGTTCCTACGTGATCCTTCGCCAAAAGGCTCGGTGAAGCAGTGGTGAACCAAGTCAGTAGGGGGCACATTACCACCATGAGGGTGTCTGGGGGGTGCTGTCTAGCCATAGCACACCTTGTGAAGTCTGACCGGCTGCTCCTGAAGCCTAAGAATCTCCCTGACCCTGGTGCTAGTCAACCGATAGTCTCTGCCACCAAATGCAAAGTGAATGAACCTGTGGTGGGGGTCAATCCAGAGGGATGCATAGAACTGACGAACCCAAGATGAAACATATAATCCGGTCCATCCAATGAAACCTGATAGCCCCGGCAGATATGTAAGGTAGGGGCGAATGTGCTCTCTAGCTGCTATAACTATAGAGTCAATGTAGCACACCCCCTGAGATATGAAAACTGCTCCACTGTTTAGATATGCATTATAGAAATCCTCATGGAGCGGTGTGTAGAAGCCCTCTGACACTCTATCATCCCTCCTTGGAGGAAACCACACCTCAAAGTCCACAAACCTTAGCTGCTAAACCTGCTTGGCCGTGGTGGCCCTCAGGTCAAGATGGGTCACTGGAGGCGGACCCTATGGACGAGGTGGTGGACGAGAACCCCTCCTCTAAGTGACTGGCCTCGGTGAAACTGGGACACGAGTATGACCAGAGCGGCGTAACTGTGGCTATGGTGCCAGCTCAGTCTCCTTGGCCTGCTGGACCTGCTCACCCTCCTGAGAATGCTGTGACGGTTGTCCCTCCTGTGTCTGCTGAGCTAGCTAAGGCTCCTATTGTGGCTCCCCCTGAGGCTAAACCTCGTCAATGGCAACACTCCGTCCTCCAATCATGAGGGTCCTAGCTGGACCACCATGAAGACGCTCAACACGCTGAAGTGTAGCCATCGCCTCTGGTGGAAGCGGATCTACAATAACAACTCCATTACGTGCACCTCCTCTCTCGGCACGCTGTGTGGCCTCTGCAACTGTTGCTGCTCTAGCAGTCTCTGCATCTGGGTACTTGTGCTTCTTTGTTGCAGTCTTCTTTGTTGCTTTGCCTTTAGGATCTACAGGCTGGCGAGGCGGACGCCTTGGATCCTCATCCCCTGGACCACCTCTGACATTCTTCATGCGAGCCATCTAAAAATCTAAAGAAAAACTGCCGCTGACAAAGATCAACTGCCACTAACACTTTCGAGGCTTGGCCTCGATCCGTACTCGTGAGCTTGGCCCCAAGTTAACTGACAACTGCCACACGATCTCAACAGCACTGACTCACTGCACGATGGAATAGATATGATATACAAATAAATACAATATATCTTAATAGATGCGAAACCCTAGGAAGCAAGCAATTTGGATACGAAATTGAGACACTGGACTTGCTACCTGACGAACCAGCGATCCGATGAAAAGATAAGTGACACATGGGGAACCACCGAATCTAGGGTTAGGGTTTGTGGTGAATGAACGGCCCTGTGAAATTAGTGCTGCGATGAATGGATAGGTCATGGGCGAGTTGCAATGAGGATGCTTGGGCACGGGTAGGGCCTTACCAGCGCTGGATCGGCAGCGACGGTGGCTCTGCTGTAGTGGGAGCTTGGCGGCGTGCGGGTGCTGATGAGGTGGCTCCAGCAGCATGCGTAGGCAGGGCACAGCGGTGGGGCTAGGCAGGGTGCGGTGATGTACGGGCAAGCACGACACGGCAGCTCGGTGGTGCTGCAAGGAGGCACTCGGGCACGGGGAGGCATGGTGGAGCAGTGCGGGCTCACGGAGGCGCTGGAACACGATGGCGCAGCAGGCGCGTGGGGCATGCGGTGGCACTTGTGGCAGCTAGGGCATGGGACAGCGGCATGGAGGCACGGGAGCGGTGATGTCGGCAAATAACTCAGGTCAAAGCCCCGGCGCTTGATTAAATAAGGTGGCCCCACGAGTCAGAAAAGGAAACGGGGAAAGAGATCTAAAATCACAAGCATTCTACTGACCGGACGCTCTGGTGGTAGTGACCAGACGCTACCACCCAGCGTCCGGTCGATTCTAGAGAGGTCCAAATCCTCTAGAATCGCGACCGGACGCGTCCGGTGGACACCGACCAGACGCAGCCTGAGTCCGATCACCTAGCCTTGATGTCTTCATGATCGACCAGACGCTGAAGCTCCTCCTGACCGGACGCTGGGAAAACACTGTTTTAGGTCCGGTCACTCCTTCGGCAGCAGGTTCACCTCCTATGAACTGATCGGACGATGGACATCAGAGTCCGTTGTAGCGTTCGGTCACTCCTTTTTCAGCAAATCTTCAAAGTCCTTCGCGCTGCCTGTTCCCAATCAAGTCCCAACTCCAATAAGATCCAAATAAACACTAATTAGGACTGATGTGAGAGACCTCTCTCAAACCCTCAAGTTTTTCAAAATATTTTGCCTTATGCTATAATTCTTTTTAAGAAAAATAGGCGAAAAGAGGGCGATTTGAAGACAAACGACAAAACAACATTCATGCATATGCAATACTTGAATGTAAATCTAGTTGCTTGTCAAGTTTGATCCAAGGTTAAGCTTCTTCACACGCTTTTCGGTGGTTATCTTAACCATGTTAGACAAGCCCTATATGCATTATAAAGCATTAAACATGTTGTATATTACAATACAATACAAGGGACAACACAAGCTCAATTTTTAGTAAAGTTACTAAAATCAAGCACATTTAGTTCATTCCGCAATCTATAAAATGTTGCCTCATCTAGCGGTTTAGTGAAGATATCCGCCAATTGATCCTCGATCCTTACACCTTCTAGTCATATATCATTTTTAGCAACATGATCTCTAAGAAAGTGATGGTGGATATCTATGTGCTTGGTGCGAGAGTGTTGAACCGGATTATTTGCAAGTTTTACCGCACTTTCATTGTCGCACAAAAGAGGTACTTTATCTAGAGTTGCACCATAGTCTAGCAAAGTTTGTTTCATATAAAGTATTTGTGCACAACAAGCACCCGTGGCAATGTATTCCGCTTCGACGGTGGTCAAGGCCACACTATTTTGTTTCTTGGAGGACCAAGACACAAGTGATCTACCAAGCAAATGGCACCCTTCGGATGTGTTTTTTCTATCAACTTTGCATCCAGCATAATCCGAATTGGAATAGCCAATTAATTCAAATCTAGCTCCTTTGGGATACCAAAGGCTAATGCTTGGTGTGTGCTTAAGATACCTAAGGATTCTTTTTATGGCAATTAAATGTGATTCCTTAGGTTGAGCTTGAAATCTAGCACACATACACACACTAAACATGATGTCAGGCCTAGATGTGGTTAAATATAATAAGCTACCAATCATAGAACGGTAGAGAGTTTGATCAACCTTGTTACCTCCCTCATCTAGGTCGAGATGTCCATTAGTTGGCATTGGTGTCTTGATTGGCTTACATTCATCCATCTTGAATCTCTTGAGAAGATCTTTAGTATATTTCTCTTGAGAGATGAAGATACCTTCTCTCATTTGCTTGACTTGAAAACCAAGAAAGAATATAAGCTCACCAATCATGGACATCTCAAACTCCTTCGACATCAATTCACCAAATTCTTTGCAAGAATCTTCATTTGATGATCCAAAGATGATATCATAAACATATACTTGACAAATGAAGATATACCCATCAAGCTTCTTGGTGAATAGTATGGTGTCGACCTTCCCAATGGTGAAGCTCTTCTCAATGAGGAAGTCCCAAAGGCGCTCATACCAAGCTCCTGGGGCTTGCTTAAGCCCATATAACGTCTTGGACAACCTATAAACATGATTAGGATATCTAGGGTCTTCAAACCCGGGAGGTTGATTAACATAGACTAGTTCATTAATAAAGCCATTTAAAAATGCACTTTTCACATCCATTTGATATAATTTCATTTCATGATGTGATGCATATGCAAGGAGGATATGAATGGCTTCTAATCTTGCAACCAGTGCAAAGGTCTCTCCAAAATCCAAACCTTCAACTTGAGAGAACCCCTTTGCAACTAGTCTTGCCTTGTTCCTCACAACAACACCTTGATCATCTTGCTTGTTTCAGAACACCCACTTTGTTCCAATGGCTCTTGCTCCTTTTGGCCGCTCTTCAAGAGTCCACACTTCATTGCGAGTGAAGTTGTTCAACTCTTCATGCATGGCATTTATCCAATCTGGATCTTGAAGAGCTTCTTCAACCTTAGTAGGCTCAAAACAAGAGACAAAAGAGTGATGAGTAATAAATGAAGCAAGTTTTTGTGAGGGAGTTATTACACCCTTTGATGGACTCCCCATGATGAGATCTTGTGGATGATCTTGTAGTAGAGGTGTATTTCTTCTATTGACCACTTGAGGAGGAGGTTGCGGAGCATCAACATCTTGTGCTTGTACCACCATTTGCTCATGGGAGACATGAGTGTCTTCATTTTCTACGCTCCCATCTTTTTCACCATCTTGTGGTACACTTGATGAAGAGGGTGGATCTATCACTTGTACATCATCTTCATCATCTTTAGGCTTGATGTCTCCAACCGGAATGTTCTTCATGGCCTCCCTCAATGGTTCATCACCTACATCATCAAGATTCTCATGTGCTCCTTAGGAGCCGTTATATTCATCAAATTTCACATCATATGTTTCTTCAACCAAGCCGGTGGCATGATTAAATACTATATATGCTTTGGACTTTGATGAGTAACCAACAAGAAAACCAATATTACAACATCTTTGAAACTTCCCTAGGTGTTGCTGCTTCTTATAGATGTAGCATTTGCAACCAAACACCCTAAAGAAGGAGATGTCCGGCTTCTTCCCATTGAGCAACTCATAAGGTGTCTTGCCAAGGAACTTTTGAAGGAATAGGCGGTTGGATGCATAGCATGCAGTGTTGATTGCTTCCGCCCATAGAGCTTCGGGGGTGTTGTACTCATCAAGCATTGTTCTTGTAAGAGTGATCAATTTCTGGTTCTTCCTCTCAACTACACCATTTTGTTGAGGAGTATAAGTTGCGGAGACTTCATATTTGATTCTAACTTCATCACAATAAGCTTCTATGTTTGTGTTGTCAAATTCTTTCCCATTGTCACTTCTTATCTTCTTGAGCTTCACTTCAAATTCATTTTGTGCTCTCTTGGCAAACTTCTTGAAGAAAGATGCAACTTCGGATTTGTCATGAAGGAAGAATACCCATGTATACCTTGAATAATCATCAACAATCACAAGACAATAAAGATTTCCTCCCAAACTCTTGTATGTTGTTGGTCCAAATAAATCCATGTGAAGGAGTTCTAGCACTCTTGCGGTTGACATGAAAGCTTTTATTGGATGAGTATTTGCAACTTGCTTGCCGGCTTGACATGCACTACAAAGTTTATCCTTCTCAAACTTCACATCCTTCAACCCTCTTACCAAATCATTCTTCATTAGCTTCTTGAGTGAGCTCATCCTAACATGAGCAAGTCTTCTATGCCATAGCCACCCAAGTATTGTTTTGGTGAATAGGCAAGTCTTCAAGTTTGCATCTTTGGAGGTGAAGTCCACTAGATATAAGTTATTGTATCTAAATCATTTGAATATCACTTGTTCATCATCCTTCTTAGATACAACAACTTCCTTCTTGGTAAACAAGCATTGCAAGCCAAGATCACATAATTGCCCAACGGATAGCAAATTGAAGCTCAATGAAGCAACATATAGCACATTGGAGATTGAATGGTCATTTGATATTGCCATTTTGCCCAATCCTTTAACCTTGCCCTTTGAATTATCCCCAAATGTGATTCTTTCTTGTCCATCTACTTATTCATCTAGTGAGGTAAACATACGAGGATCACCGGTCATATGTTGTGTGCAACTACTATCAATAACCTAATGACTTTCACCGGTCTTGTAGTTCATCTACACACAAGAGATCAAGCTTTAGGAACCCAAACTTGTTGAGGGCCCTTCACCTTCTCAACAAGTGATTTTGCAACCCAAATTTTCTTAGGCCTATTCTTATTGGAAGGTCCTAAGAACATCACTTTCATCTTTCCACTAGAATCTTTTCTAAGCATGTAGTGAGCATTGAAGGCAAAGGGTCTAGCATGCTTGGGCAAGGGTTGTGGTGGTGGAGTTTGGCACTCATGAGCAAAGTGACCTTCTTGTCCACACTCAAAGCATCTCTTTGGCTTTGGCTTTGATTGTTGTTGTTGAGCTTGAGCCTTCTTCTCTTGATTTGCCATGTACCCAATGCCACTTCTATCCATCTTCATGACGGTGTTCATTAGGAGCTCACTTTGAAGATACTTGCCTCTAGTAAACTTGCTCAATCCAATCTTGAGATGCTCTTTTTCCAACTTGAGCTTCTTGTTCTCTTCCTTGAGTGCATCACTACTTTTATCTTGCTTGAGTGCAACATTGTTTCTCTCTTCCTTGAGTTTCTTGTTTTCTTCTTTTAGCTTCTCATTCTCAAGAATCAAGTCACCATCATAATCAAGAGTTTCTAGCACAATGGTGTTGTGGATTTTGAACTCTTCAAATTCTTTCTTGAGCTTTTCATTGTCATGCTTGAGCTTGACATACTCATCATAGTCATTGCACTCAACCACTTGCTTGCCTTTGCCACTAGATCCTTGCTCAATGCTCTCATCAATTAAATCATCACATGATGTAGCTATATCAATCTTAGCAACATCGTTAGTAGTATCATGTGACTCATTGGGTAAAAATTCTTGAGCAATAACAAGATTGTCATGATTAATCTTGAGAGTAGCATATTCATCTTTTAGCTTGTTATGGCTAGTGATGAGCTCTTTGTGCACCCACTCAAGTTTATCATGTTTATCTTTAAGCTCTTTCTTAGAAGATTTGAGCTCCTTGAGTTTGGATGACATAGCATCATTTGCTTCTCTAGGCTCAACACTAGCCTTTTTGGCTATGTCACATTTAGCTAAGAGAGAATCATTCTTAATCTCAAGCTTTTCATTTTTAGCTCTAGTCTTTATAATGATCTTAGTGTATTTCTTTAGCAATTTAGCAAGATCATCATAAGTAGGTGACTCATATTCATCATCATCGCTATCACTATCACTATCATCATTATGAGCATGATCATCACCACTACTATCATCATCATGTGATACCTTTCGTTCACCTTTGGCCATAAGGCATAGGTGTGTAGAGGATGATGGCGGTGGTGGTGGTGAAGATGATGAAGAATCAATAGCAATAGCGGCCACCTTCTTGTCGTCACTATCATCATCGGATGATCCACTAGATGAATCAATGTCCGTGAGCCAATCACCGATAATGTAAGCCTTTCCACTCTTCTTCTTGTGGAAGTCCTTCTTCTTGCCATCTCTCTTCTTGTATGGCTTGTTCTTTTTCTTCTCATCTTCATCTTCATTGCTTGAGTCATCTTTCTTGCCCTTGTTCTTGTTCTTGAACTTGTCTTTCTTGGGCTTTGTGCATTGGTGAGCTAGATGACCAAGTTCACCACAATTGTAGCAATCCATCTCAGAGATTGGCTTTCTTCTTGAGCTTGTGAAGAACTTCTTCTTGCCATTGAACTTGATGCCACTCTTGTTGAGCTTCTTTAACATCTTGGCGGTTTTCTTCACCATGAGAGCAAGGCTTTCATCATCAACTTCATCATCACTTGAGCTCTCATACTCAAGCCTTGCTTTGCCCTTCTCTTGGCTAGCTTTGAATGCTAAGTCTTTGTTGGGGATATACCCCCGGGTACCACAAGATGGTACATGGGCCGCACCATCTAAGGTGGCCCAACCCGTAAGATCGAGGCAAGCTCGGCAAGATTACAAGTTGTACTAGATATTGTAATAGTACCAAATAGGATACTTTACTTGTAACCCTCCTCCTCCAGACTATATAAGGAGAGGCAGGGGTCCCCCTCAAAAAATAGACCTCAATCAATACAGAATAATGAGACATAGGACGTAGGTATTACGCCAACACGGCGGTCGAACCTGTATAAATCTTGTGTCTTGTGCTTCTGTAACCATCTGGTTCCTGATTACACGCACCGTCTACCAATAATCTACCATCATGGGCATACCCCTAGATGGATTGTTGACCATATTTTGTCGATAGTGGCGTGCCAGGTAGGGGGTGTGTGCGCTGATCCATGGCGAACCAGATGGCGTATCTCAAGATCAACAAGACTTTCTCTGCAAAATCATTCCTGGATTTTGCATGGGAACTTCTACATCATCATCTTCGGTGATTTGGCTTCTTGCATACCTCGAGCTATAGAGCCCCAGGGCCTGGTGTGATCGCCTCGTCCTGCTCGTGGAGCACTCAGTCAAATCATCGATAGCGTCATCGACATGCACCGTGTCTAGGCTGAGTCCGATTCTGATACGCGGGCAATCTGCCTCGATCAAGTTCAATCCCAGCATCCGGCCTCTACCGACTTCAGGACAGATCAAACCTGACTGCAACTAGTATGCGAGACTAGACTCTGTCCTAGGTCCTCACGTCGCCGCAGCGTGCGGCCAAGGAGGAGGCCTAGGCAACAGATCGGCAAACGCCTTGACGACTAAGTTTTGGCGTGGATTCTCCGATGACACACACAAGGCTCCAGGCAATCACCAAAGAAGGCAAATAAGCATCGGCCGTGCAAACAAGGATTTACATGTATACATGCACGGTGCATCTATCAAGCATGCTAGCTAATCTTCAATGATCAAGAAAACGATTGCATGTATTCATGCATATACATCTACAGAGCCATGACGCACACACGTACAACATACATGTGCATCATGCCTAGTCTCTGCATCCGAGCCGAATACTATAGCAAGACTTGGAGCCACGTACGTGACGACAAAGCTCTCCGACGTCGACATGATCGCCACGATGATCTTCTGAGGCACAGATGCGGCGTCGGTCCTCCATCGAACAAACTGCTAAGCGTGCTGTCCGAGCCATCAAGCGAACCGCCCAAGTCATAAGTGAGCCGTCCGTGTGACATCCACCGATTCGGACATCGCGATAGGCCGATGACTCCGCTCGGTCTTCTATCAAAGCGCCATACAGCATCGCTTCTCTGATTAGTCAACGATCTCTCCAAATCTGGTCTGCCTAAGGCCGACCCTCGACATAAGGACGACATTGCCCATATTACTTACTCTGACCACATCGACCACGGACCACGTCGATCACGTCTCGAGCGGCTCCACCGAGCTCTGACCACATCGACCATAGACCACGTCAACCACGTCCTGAGCGGCTTTGCTGAGCTCTGACCACGTCGACCACAGACCACGTCGACCACGTCTCGAGCGGCTCTGCCAAGCTCCGACCACCTTGACCACTAGACCATGTCATAATGATGATCGCCACAAAGAACGGCGCTATGACAACCGTGACCACCGTCATGACGACAGGTCAGAAAGCTCGAGGACCGGACAACTTCATCACCGCCGACTAGATTTCTATCCAAAGATAAGTACACTTCTAATATTTATATTTAATATAATTTTTCATTACGACGTTTCTCCACAAACGTCCTCGTCATGACTATTCTTCAAATAACATTTGTCCATGTATACAATCTTAAATATAACATACAGCTATACTTAATGCAAATCCTCGACCAGTCATGTTGACGCTCGATGTCTCTAGAAATAGCCCTGTCTCTGGCTCCTCCCTACACGTGCACGAGCGTCTGCCCTCTGTGTTATGGGTGGTCAGCAGCGGCTCCTTAGCGACGCTTTGTTCTTTCTACACGTGCACGGGCTCCACGCCCCGCGTTATGGTTAACGGGCTAGCTAGGGCTGGAGGCTCAGCTACATACTAACTGGTCGAACGATTTATATTAAGTATAAACACAAACTTCACATTAACACTAATGTTTACAAAGCACCAACTGCTTTATCACATCATGCTCATTTGCAAATGACTGCTGAGCGTCATACGCTATTTCTTCACCACTGATTTTTCTCCATAATTTATTATTTTATACATCATGTACTATCATTCTACATATTTATATTGCAGGAATTTCGAGCTATGCTCGGGGACTTTGTCGCTCGCTTCTCGACCTATGCTCGGGGACTGCCTTGATCACTCTCCGACCACAGCTCGGGGACTTCACTGCTCGCTCCTCGACCTATGCTTGGGGACTGCCTCGACCACTCTCCGACCATGGCTCGGGGACTTTGCGTCTCGACTACATGCGACTGGCGACTCGCATATAGTTGGGATATTTTTTCTCACTTAGACCTTGCTACAAGGCTCATACCCCGCCTTCCAGCAAGCTCGGGGACTACATTGGTACGATGCACCTGTCGGTGTAGCTCGTATCGCCTGTACGACGATTGGATTCTCAACTTAACTAGGAATTCTTTTTAGACCCTGGCACCATATGCCTACGTCACCTACTACCAGGCTTAGGGACTAAGTGGGCACACTTCACCTTGCGGTGAATGTGTTTGTTTTTCGACCCCTACGCCTCTGATGATCAAAGACGCTACGCTTCAAGACACCCTTAAGTTTCTTCACAGAAACCCAAGTGGGCACACTTCCTAGGACGGAAATCTTTTTCTTTCTTCTTAAGAGCATCATACATTCTTCGGACAACCTACTTCTCCAGCGACAACGGTGGTCGGAGATGTCAAGAACTCAAGCCTCACTGTTCGGAGAAGGTTGAAATGGCGTGTCGCATTAGAATACATGGTGCTCGGAGACTAGCTGTGGGGGATATACCCCTGGGTACCACAAGATGGTACATGGGCCGCACCATCCGAGGTGGCCCCGCCCGTAAGATCGAGGCAAGCTCGGCAAGATTACAAGTTGTACTAGATATTGTAATAGTACCAAATAGGATACTTTACTTGTAACCCTCCTCCTCCAGACTATATAAGAAGAGGCAGGGGTCCCCCTCAAAAAACAGACCTCAATCAATACAGAATAATGAGACACAGGACATAGGTATTACGCCAACACGGTGATCGAACCTATATAAATCTTGTGTCTTGTGCTTCTATAACCATCTGGTTCCTGATTACGCGCACCGTCTACCGACAATCTACCATCATGGGCATACCTCTAGATGGACTGCCGACCATATTTCGTCGACAGTCTTTTTCTTTCTTCTTTGTAGAGGATGAGACATCTTGAGGTGTGATGTGCATATACATCTCATGAGCATTGATCTTTCCCAAGATTTGTGTCGGTGTAGCGGTAGAAAGATCACCTTGATGTAGCATGGTCATAATATGCCCATATTTGTCAATGGGGAGGACACTCAAGATTTTTCTTACAACATCAGATGGTTGCATTTGAGTGAGTCCAAGCCCATTAACTTCCTCTACAAGAACATTCAAACGTGAATATATCTCATTAGCACATTCTTTAGGAAGCATTTCAAAAGAGTTGAGCTTCTTCATGACAAGATGATAGCGTTCCTCATGCTCACTCTTTGTTCTTTCATGGAGCGCACAAACGTTCGACCATAGTGCATGGGCGTCTTTGTGGTTCCTCACCCGATTGAACACATCTTTGCAAAGGCCTCTAAAAATGGTGTTTCGAGCCTTTGCATTCCACTTCTCATAATTCACCTCATCGCCTTGTAGATGAGTAGCATCCCGAGGTTTTGGGAAGCCTTGTGAGGCGGCTATAAGAATATCAACATCTAGAGCTTCCAAATACGTCTCAATGCGAATTTTCCAATAAGGAAAATCATCTCCCTCAAAGATAGGAGGAGGTCCATCCCCATAAGACATCTTGCTCTAGGCGGTAAAGCCTAAAAACATGAGCACAAGGCTCTGATACCAATTGAAAGGATCAAGATGCCCAAGAGGGGGGGGTAAATTGGGCTAATTCTAAATTTCTTTGCAATAATTAAATCCTTCGATTAGCCCAATTAACCCCTTATGCCTAGAAAGTGTTTCAAAGTATTCTACCGCACAAAAGACTTACAACCTAAATTCCAATCCTACTCTAGCATGGCAATTCTATGAATGTAAAGACAAGTATTGAATTGCTCAAAGTAAATGCTCAAAGTAAATGGAGAGGGAGAGGAACGCGGCGATGTTTTGCCGAGGTATCAGAGAGTCGCCACTCTCCACTAGTCCTCGTTGGAGCACCCGCGCAAGGGTGTAGCTCCCCCTTGATCCGCGCAAGGATCAAGTGCTCTCTACGGGTTGATTCTTCGATACTCCATCGTGGTGAATCACCCACAACCGCTTACAATGTGAGTTGGGTCATCCACAAGCTCTCCAGATGATCACCAAGCTCTCAATCACCACCAAGCCATCTAGGTGATGGCGATCACCAAGAGTAATAAGCACGAATTCTCACTTGACCACGACAAGCCTAATGAGAAGGTGGATGCACACTTTGCTACTCTTGATCTTCACTAATGAGGGCCCTCTTTGGGATTCTCAAATCTCAATCACCTCACTAGGACCTTGCTCTTCTTGGCACTCTCTAAGGTGTTTCTCAGCTGTTGAAATGAGCAAAAGTACCCCCACACACGAGTGAAGGCTCTATTTATAACATGGGCTGAAAAATGAACCGTTATGTGCCTCTATGGGGTGACCGGATGCTCCGGTCATGTTGACCGGACACTCCGGTCAGTATACCCCGAACTCCAGTGTTTACAGTGTGATCGGACGCTGGCAGCGTCTAGTCAGCACTGACCGAACGCGTCCGATCATGATTTTCCCTCTCTGGAACCTTACTGGAGTCGACCGGAAGCTGCCTCTCAGCTTGGTCAAATGAACTGACCGGACCCTGAGCTAGCATCCGGTCGCACCGGAGCCAGCGTCCGGTCAGTATTTGACCCTCCATTCACTTCCAACTCTCGATCATATGTGAATAAAGTTTGCTCCATTGGATCTAAGGGCTATTTTAGAGCTACCTAGTGCTAGTTTTAACAAGTATGCACCACACCTAACTCATTAGACTCACCTAGGTCAAGCTACCCGTCCATACCCCCCTTAATAGTACGGCCAAAGGAAAAACAAAGTCCTAAACTACTCTAAGTGTCTCTCCAAGTCCAATTGATACTTAGAACTAGTCATCCTTAACCTTGTCGTCCATCCTTTGAAACCGAAACAATTTCCATCGTAGGGGCATGACCACCTTGATTGCCCAATCGATCTCCATTACCATGACCTAACTTAATTGCTTCTGCAAAATACACGTTAGTCATAGTAATTTATATTGTCATTAATCACTGAAACCCAACTAGGGGCCTAGATGCTTTCAGTTGGTACTACAGCAGCCCCTACAAATTGATTTGTAGAGGCGGCTAGTATTTTCAGCCGCCCCTACAAATACATGATTTGTATATATATATATATATATATATATATATATGTGTGTGTGTGTGTGTGTGTGTGTGTGTGTGTGTGTTCACCCTCTGATTTACAGCAAAGCAAGCAAAGGAAACATACCTCCTTGCATTGCATTTGCATTTGCGTTGTCTCTCTGAGCACGCAAATGCAGGGCTCACGTGAAGAAGTCGGATCCAGATCTCCAATGCAAAGTGCTCACCCTATCAAAGGTTGGTGATTGAAGCTGAAAGCTCTAGTTTGGTTTTGGTGAATTGATGAAACCCTAAGTGCTAACCTAGTTTATCAAGTGATCATGACATAGGTAGCACACTTCAAGTAGAAGAAGCTAATGAAGATCATAGCATGACAATGGTGATGGCATGGCGATGATCAAGGGCTTAAACTTGAAATGAAGAAAGAGAAAAACAAAAAGCTCAAGGCAAAGGTATAAACCATAGGAGCTATTTTGTTTTGGTGATCAAGACACTTAGAGAGTGTGATCACATTTAGGTTTGATAGCCGTACTATTAAGAGGGGTGAAACTCATATCGGAATGCGGTTATCAAAGTGCCACTAGATGCTCTAACTTATTGCATATGCATTTAGGATCTAGTGGAGTGCTAACACCCTTGATAACATTTGTGAAAATATGCTAACACATGTGCACAAGGTGTTTGCAGGTTTGAGATGGGTTTGGGTCCCTCTCTCCCTCCCACCGAGCTTGCGAGGCGGGATTCGGTGCTTTTGGAAAAATGAAATGTCTATTTTCTATTGCGCCGGATGCAAAATTCTTGGTGTTTGGCACATTTGAGCAAGGGTGAAGAAGTTAGAGTTGAAATGGAGTTGGTCGAAATGATGCTGGCGTTGGTCTACTGACCGGACGCTGGGTCACTCAGCGACCGGACACTGAAAGGCTGCGTCCGGTCGAGCTGTCAGACGACACAGTAGGTAGGGTTGAGCACCGGACACTGGTCTGCGTCCGGTCAAGGTGGACCGGACGTGTCCGGTCGAAAAAATATGCCTTGGGGAGCTTACTGGAAACGACCGGACGCTGGGGCTTCAGCGTCCGGTCAGTTTTGACCGGAGCGTCCGGTCAGCTTCGTAGCCGTTGGAATCTGACGAACATCGTTTGAAGGTGATAACACGTGGCATCCATCGGGCGACCGGACGCTGAGGGCCAGCGTCCGGTCAGTTTGACCGGAGCGTCCAGTCAGAGCGTGTTTTGCCTAGTGAAGGGGTATAACGGCTCTATTTGATGGGGGCTCTATTTATAGCCCCATGGCCAGCTCAAGGGTAGTCTCTTGCACATTTTCATTGACATAGCAACCTTGTGAGCCTAGCCAAAGCCCTCCCACTCATCTACATCATTGATTCATCATCATAGTGAGATTGGGAGTGATCCAAGTGCATTGCTTGAGTGATTGCATCTAGAGGCACTTAGTGATCGTGGTTCGCTGCGGATTTCGCTTGTTACTCTTGGTGGTTGCCGCCACCTAGATGGCTTGGAGCAGCGAGGATCGTCGAGCGGAGGTGGTGATTGTCTCCGGCTCCGATCGTGGTGATTGTGAGGGGTTCTTGACCTTTCCCCGGTGGAGCGCCAAAAGGTACTCTAGTGGATTGCTCGTGGCTTGTGTGATCCTCATCTTGTGTTGGTTGTGCGGCACCCTATTGAGGGTTTGGCGTGTGAAGCCAATTAGCGCGTGAACCTCCAAGTGAGTGAATCGCCACAACGAGGACTAGCTTGCCGGCAAGCAAGTGAACCTCGGTAAAAATCATTGTCTTCATCATTGATTCCGAGGTGATTGGTCATCATTGTTATTCATCTTCGTGATTGATTGGTTCATTCATCTACACGGCGGTATAACCCTCTTGATCACTCTCTTTACTTTACCGCAAACTAGTTGACAAGCTCTTTAGTGTAGCTAGTTGTGAGAGCTTGCATGCTTGGTTGGTGTGGCTCTTTAGTTAGCCTTTGAGAGCACACTAACATAGGGTAGTGTCATTGCTCTTGTGTGAATTGACACTATCTAAACTAGAATTGTGGTAGGTGACTTGCATTTTGAGTAGGCTAGCGCAACACTCGCTTCGCCTCATAATTGTCTAACCATTTGGTTAAGTGTTGTTGTAGAATTTTTTATTAGGCTATTCACCCCCCTCTAGCCATTAGGACCTTTCAAGTGGTATCGGAGCCGAGGTCACCGTTATTTGAGGCTTAACAACCTTCGGTGTTAAAATGGCACAAATCAACAACACCAAGAAGCCACCCCAATTTGATGGCTCAAATTATTCTTATTGGAAGTCAAAGATGGCCACACATATCAAGTCAATCAATAGAAAGGTGTGGAAGGTGGTAGAAACCAAAATTGAGATTGGTGATCTGGAAAATCCCACCGCCGCCGAAGAAGTGCTTCTCCAAAACAATGACATTGCTCTAAGTGCCATTCATGATGCAATTGATGTGAGAACTTTTGATCAAATCAAAAATATTGAGATGGCTCATGAAGCTTGGAAGAAATTGGAAGAATCATTTGAGGGTACTCAAGCCGTGAAGGGTGCAAAGGCATACATCCTCAAAGAAAAGTTTGCAAGCTTCAAGATGAAGGAGGATGAGAGTGTGCCGGACATGTTCCATCGAATGGAGGTGATTGTAAATGATCTCAAAGCACTCGGTGAGAACATAGAGGACAAGGACTTCTCAAACAAGTTCTTGAGATGTTTGCCCGGGAGATTTAAAATGTTGGTCACCTTGCTAGTGAGGAGTGGTTTGAACACAATGACACCAAACCAAGTCTTGGGAGATATCATGACCGATGATGCTTATAGAGATGATGATGAGAAGGAAGAAAAGAGGGAGAAGAAAGATGAGAAGAAGGATGACAAGAAGAAGAGCGTGGCATTCAAGGCCACATCATCCAAGGGCAAAGCAAAGCAAGAAACATCAAGTGAGGATGATGATTCATGGGATGATAGTGATGATGAGAAGATGGCTCTCTTTGTCAAGAGGTTTGGCAAGTTCATGGTAAAGAAAGGCTACCGTGCAAGAAGAAAGAAGTCTTCATCTAAGAACAAAGATGAGTCAAGAAGATGCTTCAAGTGTGGAAGTAAAGATCATCTTGTTGCTCAATACCCATATAATAGCGACAATGATGATGACAAGAAGAACAAGAAGAAGGACAAGAAAGAAAAGAAGGAGAAGAAGGACAAGACACTCTTCAAGAAGAAGAGGGGTGGATCATATGTGGTCACTTGGGATAGTGATGCTTCCTCAAGTGATGATGATGATAATAGTGATGATCACAAGACCACCAAGAAGAAGGTTCTTGCAAGTATAGCAATCAATGAGAAGCCTTCTCTCTTCAACTCTCCATCATGCTTCATGGCTAAGGCCACCAAGGTACAAACTTGTGATGATGGAAGTGATAGTGAACATGATAGTGATAGTGATAATGATGATGATGAACCTACAAAAGATGAATTAATTGACATGCTAGAAGATGCTAGAGAACACTTTGACATCTCAAGAAAGGAATGCAAAAGCTTGCGTAAGGAACTAAAAGCCCTTAAGCAAGCATTTGATGAGCTTAGTGCATCTCATGAGAGGCAAGAGGATGCCCATGAGAAGCTTGGCAAGGCTCACAAAAAGCTTGAAAAAGCTCATTCCACTTTGCTTAATGAACAAGATAAAAAGAAGCATGTTGAAACTTGTGATGTAGGTGTAACTTGTGATTTAATTGATACATCACTATCTATGCCTATCATTGTTCCTCCAACTAACCCTTCTTATAGCACTTCCACTTCTACCTCATCTAGTAGTGATGGTCACACTTGTGATACCTCACTAGTGGTTGAGAATGAGAACCTCAAGAAGGAGGTAACTAAGCTCACTCACACCTTGGCTAAGGCTTATGGTGGTGAGGACCGCTTGCTTATGGCCTTGGGTAGCCAAAGAGCTTCTCTCTACAAAGAGGGATTGGGCTATACCCCCAAGAAAGGCAAGGCGGCCTTTGCTCCTCACAAGACAAGTTTTGTGAAGAACAATGGTCGGTTTTGCACTAGTTGCAAGCAAGTTGGTCATAGAGAGCATGAATGCACCAACAAAAGCAAAAATGCTAATGTATCCTCCATTAAGCTTAATTCTTCCTATATGCTTGTTAAGGGTACAAATGGTGTGAAGGCTAAGTTCATTGGCAAACCATGGATGGGCTCAAAGAAGAAAGCCATTTGGGTGCCAAAGAGCTTGGTTACTAACCTTCAAGGACCCAAGCAAGTTTGGGTACCTAAAAAGAATTGATCTTCTTTTCTAGGTCAATTACAAAGCCAGAGGAAGGCATTGGGTTCTTGATAGTGGGTGCACTCAACACATGACCGGTGATGCAAGAATGTTCAACTCAATCAACACCAATGACAACGATGGCTATGATAGTATCACATTTGGTGACAATGGCAAAGGCAAGGTCAAAGGGCTTGGTAAGATTGCAATATCCAATGACTTGAGCATATCCAATGTGTTGCTAGTAGAGAGCTTGAACTTCAATTTGCTATCCGTGGCTCAATTGTGTGATCTTGGATTCAAATGCATATTTGGGGTAGATGATGTAGAAATCATAAGTGTAGATGGATCTAACTTGATCTTCAAAGGCTTTAGATATGAGAATCTATACTTGGTTGATTTCAATGCTAGTGAAGCTAGATTATCTACATGCTTGTTCACTAAGTCTAGCATGGGTTGGTTATGGCATAGAAGGCTTGGTCATGTTGGAATGAAACAATTAAATAGATTGATTAAGCATGACTTAGTTAAAGGCTTGAAAGATGTTGTGTTTGAAAAGGATAAGCTTTGTAGCTCTTGTCAAGCCGGTAAACAAGTTGGAAACACCCATCCTAAGAAAAGCATGATGAGCACTAGTAAAGCATTTGAGTTATTGCACATGGACTTGTTTGGGCCAACACAATACACTAGTATCGGTGGAAATAAATATGGATTTGTGATAGTGGATGACTATACTAGATACACATGGGTATTCTTTCTATTGGACAAAAGTGATGTGTTTGCAACATTCAAATCATTTGTCAAGGGCATTCACAATGAGTTTGAAACAACCATCAAGAGAGTTAGAAGTGACAATGGTAGTGAGTTCAAAAACACTAGAATTGATGAGTTGTGTAATGAATTTGGAATTAGACATCAATTCTCGGCCAAGTACACACCTCAATCAAATGGCCTTGTTGAGAGAAAGAATAGAACACTCATTGATATGGCAAGGTCTATGCTTAGTGAGTATAATGTGAGTCAATCTTTTTGGGCCGAAGCTATCAACACGGCTTGCTATTGTAGCAACCGCCTCTATTGTCACCGATTGAAAGAGAAGACACCATATGAGCTCTTGAATGGTAGAAAGTCCAACATTGCATATTTTCGGGTCTTTGGTTGCAAATGCTATATCTTGAAGAAAGGCACAAGATTGGGCAAGTTTGACAAGAAATGTGATGAAGGATTCCTACTTGGCTACTCCACTACAAGCAAAGCATATAGAGTTTGGAATTTGGATAGTGGTACTCTTGAGGAAGTTCATGATGTTGAATTTGATGAAACCAAGGGTTCACAAGAAGAGAATGAGAACTTGGAAGATGTTAGAGGCATTCAACTTTCAAATGCCATGAAGAACATGGATGTTGGTGAATTGAGGCCTAGGCAAGTGAATGATGAACTCAAATATGCAAAATGATACAAATCAAGCTAGTGCAAGTGACTCTCATGATATTGATCAAATGGCTAGTACATCATCTCAACCAAATGATCTAACAAGTGCAAGCAATCAAGTTCTATTGCTCCAACCAACAAGTATTGCAAGAGATCATCCTTTGGATACAATCATTGGTGATATTTCAAGAGGTGTACAAACAAGATCAAGATTGGCATCATTTTGTGAACACTTCTCTTTTGTGTCATCCATTGAACCAAAGAAGATAGATAAAGCTTTGAAGGATGTTGATTGGGTAAATGCTATGCATGAAGAGCTAAACAACTTTATAAGAAATCAAGTATGGGAAATGGTGGAAAGACCAAAGGGACACAATGTGATTGGTACCAAATGGGTCTTTAGAAACAAGCAAGATCAAGATGGGATAGTAGTAAGGAACAAAGCAAGATTGGTAGCACAAGGCTATACACAAGTTGAAGGTCTTGACTTTGGAGAAACTTATGCCCCGGTTGCTAGATTGGAAGCAATTAGAATCTTGCTAGCCTATGCTTGTGCTCACAACATAAAGCTCTATCAAATGGATGTCAAGAGTGCATTTCTCAATGGTTATATCAATGAAGAAGTATATGTTGAGCAACCTCCTGGTTTTGAAGATGATAAGAAGCCCAACCATGTGTACAAGTTGAAGAAAGCATTGTATGGCTTGAAGCAAGCACCTAGAGCATGGTATGAGAGATTGAGGGACTTCCTACTCTCTAAAGGGTTCACCATGGGCAAGGTTGACACCACTCTTTTCATCAAGAAGATTGGAAAAGATCTATTTGTGTTGCAAATATATGTTGATGATATCATATTTGGATCAACCAATCAAGAATTTTGTGATGAGTTTGGTAAGATGATGGCTAATGAATTTGAGATGTCCATGATTGGAGAGTTGAGTTACTTCCTTGGCCTTCAAATCAAGCAATTGAAGAATGGTACATTTGTGAGTCAAGGCAAGTACATCAAGGACATGATCAAGAAGTTTGGAATGATTGATAGCAAAGTCATTAGCACACCAATGGGAACCAATGGCAACTTGGATAGTGATGCAAGTGGAAACATGGTGGATCAAAAGTTGTATCGGTCTATGATTGGAAGCCTACTCTATGTGACCGCATCAAGGCCGGATGTCATGTTTAGTGTATGCATGTGTGCAAGATTTCAAGCCTCACCAAGAGAAAGTCATTTGAAAGCTACAAAGAGGATATTGAGGTACTTGAAGCATACACCAAATGTTGGTTTGTGGTATCCCAAAGGAGCAAAGTTTGAGCTAGTTGGTTACTCCGATTCAGATTATGCGGGATGCAAGGTTGAAAGGAAGAGCACATCGGGCACATGTCAATTGTTGGGAAGATCACTTGTTTCATGGTCATCAAAGAAGCAAAATAGTGTTGCATTATCAACCGTCGAAGCCGAATACATATCCGCCTGTAGTTGTTGTGCACAAATACTTTGGATGAAGGCCACTTTGAGTGATTTTGGAATCAAGTTCAAGAAAGTGCCATTGCTATGTGACAATGAGAGTGCAATCAAGTTGACAAACAATCCGGTGTAACATGCAAGAACAAAGCACATTGATGTCCGCCACCATTTCATAAGAGATCACCAACAAAAAGGGGATATTTGCATTGAGAGTGTAGGCACCGAAGATCAACTTGCCGATATATTCACCAAGCCATTGGATGAGAAAAGGTTTTGCAAGCTAAGAAATGAGTTGAACATATTGGATTTCTCAAATATGTGTTGATGCACCCCCACTCATATGACATGCCTCTCCTTCGAGCAATCTAAGGTAAAAGTTGATTGGCATGACATACATCCTTGCTAAGGACATGTTTAGTGCATCTAGTCATATTTTTAATCTTAGTAGGATCTTGCATATGGTTCTATCTTATTAGGCTCATTCATGAAAATCAAATGAATTTTGATGTCAATATGGTATCACTATTGCTTCTATGCTTGACTTGATCTAGTGATGGCATATGACATGTTTATGGGCTTGTAAACCTAGTGTTTAATCTAGAAAATGAACTATAAGTGTTTAACTCAACATGGTACAAGATAACCCTTATTTGGAGGTGTGAAGAAGCTTGTCCTTGGATCAAACCGAGTTAAATATCTTTGGGAAATAATCTAGAATTGAACCAAATTTGGGAAAATGACCCTCACCCCATTGATTGACATTGATAATCTCGACCCTACAAGTAATTCTATTTAGAACCTTTGTGGTCATTGATGACAAAGGGGGAGAGAAACAAAGATAAAGGGGATAAGGGGGAGAGAAACAAAGGAAAGGGATCAACTAAAATTTTGAGCACACAAGTAGGGGGAGCAAGCTCATGAACTTGTATGGTGCATTTGAATGTGCATTTCATATGTTTGCTTGTATGGCATAAGTTCCATATTTATAATATCCATGCTTGTGTGATGTATGCTAGTTGTAGATTTGAATGATGAAATGCAAACTAGCATGTATAGGATATCTAGTGATTTCACTTCCAAATATTTCTAAGTGGTATTGAGCTAACCATGATGCTAAGGATGGTATATTGGTGCACTCCGATTGGTATCATGCTTCAAAGGTCCATCTTTTATACCTTAGCATCATTTGGTACACATTGACTCCTACATTTCCTATCTAAGCATATGTGCAAGCTTCAATCCAAACTCTTAGCACATATGTAGGGGGAGCAATTGCTACCACTTAGGGTTCATGAAACTTGTCCATATCCTTTTACACATAGTAAATATGCTTGGGCAAGCAACATGGATTCAATTGAATTTCAATTCATATCTTTGTATAAGGGTTGTCATCAATTACCAAAAAGGGGGAGATTGAAAGCTCTAGTTTGGTTTTGGTGAATTGATGAAACCCTAAGTGCTAACCTAGTTTATCAAGTGATCATGACATAGGTAGCACACTTCAAGTAGAAGAAGCTAATGAAGATCATAGCATGACAATGGTGATGGCATGGCGATGATCAAGGGCTTAAACTTGAAATGAAGAAAGAGAAAAACAAAAAGCTCAAGGCAAAGGTATAATCCATAGGAGCTATTTTGTTTTGGTGATCAAGACACTTAGAGAGTGTGATCACATTTAGGTTTGATAGCCGTACTATTAAGAGGGGTGAAACTCGTATCGGAATGCGGTTATCAAAGTGCCACTAGATGCTCTAACTTATTGCATATGCATTTAGGATCTAGTGGAGTGCTAACACCCTTGATAACATTTGTGAAAATATGCTAACACATGTGCACAAGGTGTTTGCAGGTTTGAGATGGGTTTGGGTCCCTCTCTCCCTCCCACCGAGCTTGCGAGGCGGGATTCGGCGCTTTTGGAAAAATGAAATGTCTATTTTCTATTGTGCCGGATGCAAAATTCTTGGTGTTTGGCACATTTGAGCAAGGGTGAAGAAGTTAGAGTTGAAATGGAGTTGGTCGAAATGATGCTGGCGTCGGTCTACTGACCGGACGCTGGGTCACTCAGCGACCGGACGCTGAAAGGCTGCGTCCGGTCGAGCTGTCAGACGACACAGTAGGTAGGGTTGAGCACCGGACACTGGTCTGCGTCCGGTCAAGGTGGACCAGACGTGTCCGGTCGAAAAAACATGCCTCGGGGAGCTTACTGGAAACGACCGGACGCTGGGGCTTCAGCGTCCGGTCAGTTTTGACCGGAGCGTCCGGTCAGCTTCGTAGCCGTTGGAATCTGACGAACAGCGTTTGAAGGTGATAACACGTGGCGTCCATCGGGCGACCGGACGCTGAGGGCCAGCGTCCGGTCAGTTTGACCGGAGCGTCCGGTCAGAGCGCGTTTTGCCCAGTGAAGGGGTATAACGGCTCTATTTGATGGGGGCTCTATTTATAGCCCCATGGCCAGCTCAAGGGTAGTCTCTTGCACATTTTCATTGACATAGCAACCTTGTGAGCCTAGCCAAAGCCCTCCCACTCATCTACATCATTGATTCATCATCATAGTGAGATTGGGAGTGATCCAAGTGCATTGCTTGAGTGATTGCATCTAGAGGCACTTAGTGATCGTGGTTCGCTGCGGATTTCGCTTGTTACTCTTGGTGGTTGCCGCCACCTAGACGGCTTGGAGCAGCGAGGATCATCGAGCGGAGGTGGTGATTGTCTCCGGCTCCGATCGTGGTGATTGTGAGGGGTTCTTGACCTTTCCCCGGCGGAGCGCCAAAAGGTACTCTAGTGGATTGCTCGTGGCTTGTGTGATCCTCATCTTGTGTTGGTTGTGCGGCACCCTATTGAGGGTTTGGCGTGTGAAGCCAATTAGCGCGTGAACCTCCAAGTGAGTGAATCGCCACAACGAGGACTAGCTTGCCGGCAAGCAAGTGAACCTCGGTAAAAATCATTATCTTCATCATTGATTCCGAGGTGATTGGTCATCATTGTTATTCATCTTCGTGATTGATTGGTTCATTCATCTACACGGCGGTATAACCCTCTTGATCACTCTCTTTACTTTACCGCAAACTAGTTGACAAGCTCTTTAGTGTAGCTAGTTGTGAGAGCTTGCATGCTTGGTTGGTGTGGCTCTTTAGTTAGCCTTTGAGAGCACACTAACATAGGGTAGTGTCATTGCTCTTGTGTGAATTGACACTATCTAAACTAGAATTGTGGTAGGTGGCTTGCATTTTGAGTAGGCTAGCGCAACACTCGCTTCGCCTCATAATTGTCTAACCATTTGGTTAAGTGTTGTTGTAGAATTTTTTATTAGGCTATTCACCCCCCTCTAGCCATTAGGACCTTTCAGAAGCACCAATACATGCTTTGGCTCAAGCCTCAGGGGTTGCATTGGAGCAAAGGGTACTTTCTATCAACTAATCTGCCTCGCTTCGTCTGGCCTCATCTCGCCATACCATGCCACCCAACTATATATTGCCTCCCTATTGCACCCTCTACTAATCAACCTCACTACCTTTTCCAAGATGGTTGTGGCTAGCACGCCCCACGACATTGACGGAGCCAGGAATTAGGCATAGGAGGGGGGCTAAACAAAAAAATGGTGGTCTATATCACCTTATTAATAATCAACAAGTTTATGATGAATAGACTATATGTATCATCAGTATTTTCATTTGGTCAGTATATGCGATATCAATAGCTTGCAGATTCATATTTCCATCACTAGTGCAGATTCATATTTACATGACATACATACCATATTAAAACCTAGAACATAATTAGTTAATTATACGACATGCACGCCACCACACAAGGTATTAATTTATGAAAGTCTCGCTACAATGTAGATAATCCCAACTACCACTAAAAAAACTAAAGCTAAAATGCACTTCAACAGTATAAGGATTTCGCAACCAATCCCAACTAAAACAGACAGATCATGTGTTTGTTCAACATCTATGGGCTTCTTTCGCAGGATCACTGCCTCATCAGCCGTCGTAGCCGCCTGTGCAAGAGAGTTTTGCACGTGTTCAACATACTCTTACTCCCAGTACCAGCCTGAACATCCAATGCCATCCCACTGAAATTAAAATAAAAAATTAGAACTTTAATTACAATCATCATGAAAATAAGTATAAATGAACCATAATCATCAAATACGACAAAATAACTCACATTGCGATCCGGACACTTATAGAAGATACGGCCCTTGTTGGGACACTCCTTCCTCACCCAGTACTCCATCACAATCTTCTCCTCACACTTGCCGCATGTAATGAGAGGAAGGTCCGGCCTCAGATGCTTTGTAACCCGATGAGAGGCCGAGGACCCAGAAGCAGTTGCCATCTACTCTCTACACTCATTTTGAATATAATATAAATTTCTCATTTTATAAACAAATAAAATTAAAAAACTTTAAAATTCTCTATATCTCTAAAGCATGAAGTGTGCTATGCATGCTAGAAATGAAAGCTCAATACTAGTTTTGAATAACTACTTTAACATTCCTTCATCCAAATACGCAAACTTTAAAGTGATTTTGAGCTTAAATGGCTTATATAAATAAAAAAAATCTACAAAAAAACCCACATATATCTAGTCCATAAAATAAAATAAGCTACAGATGAAACACGAGAGTATAAAGTTGGTAACCTTTAGAACCGATGGAGGAATGGAAGAAATCTTGTGACCGGTGATGAGGAAGAAGAGAGGCCGACGATAGCAGGAGAACACGGAGCTCGAAGTGGCTCGGGCTCGGGGAGGAACAAGGGCTATATAGGAGGGTACCTTTAGTCTCGGTTGGAGACAGAAACCGGGACTAAAGGTCCCTTCCTAGTTCCGGACGGAGCCTCCAGCCGGGAGTAGACTTTTACTCCCGGTTAGAGGCACCAACCGGGAGTAAAAGTTAACCTTTAGCCCTGGTTGGTAACTCCAACCGGGACTAAAGGTCCCCTGCAGCAAAAGCCTGCCACAGTAGCCGTTGGGCAGGGACCTTTAGTCCCGGTTAGAGCTACAAACCGGGACTAAAGGTATCTCTAGTTCCGGGCGTGAAAAATACTGGGACTAAAGTCAAATTTCGAGGTGGGATCAAATGCCGTTTCTCTACTAGTGCATGATACACCAAATAAATAAAGAAGGAGAAAATATCTAGAGAAATATATTTTTTACAAGATTGGGAAAATATAATTGGATTAAAAAATATAAATGGAAGAAATATATTCATAAATATATTGCTTAGTAGCAAGATATCCATGCCAGTTTGCTAGGATTAACAAAGGAACAGACTTGGCAGCAACCTTAGCAAATGATAAAAACCTGGCTTTGGTCTCAGGACTTGGCCTTCCTATATAAGCTTACTACGTACTCCGACCATATGGAAAGTAGTTGAGTTGTGCTTTACACAAGACCATCATCAGTAGTGGAAAAACGGTGAAGGAAAGGAAGCTCATCCGGGTCCCCCATCGAGGTGCCGCAATGGACATCACCGGCGTCGACCTCGACCGATTGGTAATTAAGCGGCGGCCGACGTACCTTTTCCTTCCTTTGTTTATTCTTTTGCACCGGTTGTAGTTCATATATCTGTAATGCCAGCCGACGCAATATACATTCATAAATGTCTTGCTTAGTAGCAAGCTAGATATCCATGCCAGTGTGTTAAGGTTAGCAAAGGAAAAATTTAAGCGACAAGTGTGTGATAGTGGGGTTAGGGAGGGGGCACAACCCCTACTCCCCCTGCCTCCACCATCGGTTGATGACTCCTCGCTATCTTACCACCTCCTCCACATCAGCATACCACTAGAGGTCGTCTTCGAAAGCAAAACTGGTGAAGGATACGTGTGAAGAATCTTATATACCACATATGCTTGAGCCCTGCTCTACCTCTAGCAACATCCCTATTCAAGGGATGACCCTTCCTAGAGCCAGCTTTGATTTCTCTGGTTCCAACTTGGGACACATGCTCCATTTCCCCTATATATTATGCTATTTCCAGCCACTTGTGATTTTAGCAAAATATAAAAGTTGTCATTTTCAACCGACTTCATGGCAATTTTCGATTGTCACTTAAAAAAAAACTCTTGACCGAACAAATTTCTATTTCATATCACAATATGGTACCGTTTCATCATATACCGCTTTCATCTCTAGGTTAGAAATCCATTTCGCGTGGAATGATAGAATAGAAGATAGCAACCGGTAGCAAAGATCGTCAAGGTTCCATGAAAAAAAAAAGACGAAGGTCCACCACACGACCTCAATGGGCCTTTAACGCGTTCCTCAGATGCCCGTCCAAATCGACATGGGCTGGCCCATCCCGAGAGACAGCCCAATACCCGTCCCAATCCACATCCCGTCGGCCGTCGCCCTCAGATAAAAATCTGGCAGAACCCGAGTTCTAGAACCCTAGCCTCGCGGTCGCGGATCCGTCCTGCAAATCTCCTCTCCCACTTCTCCGCCGGTGAGCAGCGACCAGCGTGTTCCTCGATTCAGATCTCTTGAAATTTATCAGCTTTCTGCCTTTTTTCTGATATTTTCTGTGCTCTTCTTCTTCTTGCTGCCGCTGTTCCTCTGTTACTGCTGCTATAGGATCCCTGTAAGATTCCCGGAGATGTCGGACTCCGAGGAGCACCACTTTGAGTCCAAGGCCGACGCCGGCGCCTCCAAGACCTATCCGCAGCAGGCCGGCACCATCCGCAAGAACGGCTACATCGTCATCAAGGGCCGTCCCTGCAAGGTGAGATTCACCATCTCCCACTCTGTCGCTTGTTAAGGCATGCAATTGATCTCATGGCTTGTTCTATTGTTGGGGAAAAAAATACTTTCCTGTTGGTAGCCTTTTGTTTTAATTCCCGTAGCTTAGAGATGCATCAAGTGCTACATCTGTTACATCAACCGATGTGGATAGATATCTATACCATTGACTTAGAGTATTGCTCCGTAGCATAAAGATTTGATCTTTAGTTTGGTGCCTTTAGTAAGGTTTCAATTTTTCAACAATTTCCATCTGGCTTATGTGCTCCATGGGGCTATTTTCCATGTAGTGGTTCTGTAATATGTGTGCCATGTCCTCTGAATCTGTCTAAACATTTTCTGTACTTAATGATGATTATTACTGAACAACTAGACAGCCTTGTGGATTAGCAAGCTATCCATCCTGAATTATATCACATACCTGTCTCAAAAAGGTGTTTCAGTTGATTTATGAGACAACAAGGTCCTGCAAGATTATTTGGAGAAAGCAGACTTAAACTAGAACTTGCCATTTGGTGGTTCTGAATGATATGTTCAGTTCAACAATGCGGGTTAAACTAGAACTATTTCCATGTAGTTTTTTTTTTTCTGGCTTCTACTTGGCAAAGGAGTTCTTTTTTGCTCCTGGCACCTTTCCTTCCACATAGTTGCTATTTGTAGCAGTGTCCATCATTGATGAATTGTTGTTTGGAGTCATTATCCACTTGTGGTGGTACGAGTTGATAGGCAACATTCAACTATTCTGTCATTTGTGTCTAGCTTGGTTATACATGTTTTCATACTGGACTCCAATATTTTTCTTGCTGCCCTATTTGCTTACCTGGAGTTGGGGATGGTAACTAGAATGGCATTTTTATTACTTTGTTATATTCCTTTCTGGTTTGCACATCTGCTTTGGTAGCTATATTCTCTCATTAGATCTATCAATTCTCTTAGCGTGATGCTCATGTCAAGCAACCCTTGATCTGACAATAATTTTGGTATACGCTTTGTTTTAGGTTGTTGAGGTCTCCACTTCCAAGACTGGGAAGCATGGCCATGCCAAGTGCCACTTTGTTGCCATTGACATTTTCACTGGAAGGAAGCTTGAGGATATTGTTCCTTCTTCTCACAACTGTGATGTAAGCTATCAGTATTACTCCTTGTGTTGCCTTTTTCAGTTAAGTGCACAGAATTTGTTAACCTTTTGTCTTATGCCTGCATTGTACAGGTTCCACATGTTAATCGTGTTGAGTATCAGCTGATTGACATTTCTGAAGATGGATTTGTGCGTTTGCTTATTCCAACCTGGCCTCTGTCTGTCCATCCAACTTTGTCTTTTTGGCAAGTACATTCCGGTTTGTAACATTGATGATGGCATTTTACAGGTCAGCCTTTTGACTGAGACTGGCAGCACTAAGGATGACACCAGGCTTCCCACTGATGAAGCTCTGCAAGCCCAGGTCAGTTAGCCAAATAAGCCTATTGCCTCTTTCGCTTCTGTTCCAAATCTCTTAGACACTTTACTTGACATCTGCAGATCAAGAGTGGATATGATGAAGGAAAGGACATCCTCCTGACCGTGATGTCTGCCATGGGTGAGGAACAGATCTGTGCTGTCAAGGAGATTGGGGGCAAGAACTAAAGCTGCTTCTTCGCACCCGCTATTTGAGGGTAATACCTGTTGTCTTGTGCTTAGAGTTGAGAAGCTGAGTTGAGATACATACATAGGTGTTTAAGTTATCTGTGGTTTTGGGTACCTGGAATTTGTTGAGATGGTGTTATTACTTTGTGGTACTTGGTTATCGATCTCTGTTATCTTTTTTGAACTGAAGTAACTCCGGTTATCAATGGGAATGAATTGCTTATATATATTCAGTTGATTATGGTGTGCCCTGGTTGTGAATGCTGCAACAAATGAAGCAAGCACTTTTGTGGGTGGAAGCAATTCAGTTGGTTGCTTTCTGTTATTTCTCAAATGACGATGAATGTGTCTGCCACTTCTATCCTCTGTTATGTAAATCTGTATTTCAAACTGGACATTACCTAGTTAGCTGTGAAAAATATCCATAAACTAAGTATTTTCTCACTATATTTTAAAACAAATTTTATTTTATTTGGGATTAAGTCTATTTCTGGCCCCTCAATTATTGTGTCGGTCTAATTTTAACTTTCAACTACAAAACCGTCTAGTACCGGTATTTCAACTGTTAAAACCGTTACCTGGGGCAAAGGCAAGGCTGTTTTGACCTACGTTGAACGGTTGTACCGGTATTTCAACTGTTAAAACCGTTACCTGGGGCAAAGGCAAGGCTGTTTTGACCTACGTTGAACGGTTTTCCACCCGAAATGGCAATTGTAAACAGTGGGCCCGGTAACAAAAGGTTCCATACATGTAAAAAACGAAGGGAGCATTTTTTATGTTGACTCCATGCACATTTGGCCAGCTCAAACATGGCTCTCAAACAAGTTGCTCCCGTCGCCCTCCTGCTCACTGTCCTCGTCGCTGCGCCGCTCGTCGTTGTCGCCGGTGGCAAAAAGAAGCCTGCTAGTGCTGCTGCTCCCACGTCACGCCACGATGGTCGGAGGCTGCCGCTGCCACCGTCGCCGCGGGGTATCCCGCTGCTGGGCCACCTCCACTTGCTGGGCGCGCTGCCGCACCGCTCGCTGGCGTCCTTGGCGCGCACGCACGGCCCAGTGCTGCTGCTCCGCCTAGGCCGCGTGCCCACCGTCGTGGTGTCCTCCGCGGCCGCCGCCGAGGAGGTGATGCGGGCGCCATGGCCGAGCGCCTCCTCTACGGCTGCGACGTCGCGTTCACGCCCTAC
The DNA here is from genome assembly GCF_019320115.1 of Miscanthus floridulus. Lineage (NCBI taxonomy): Eukaryota > Viridiplantae > Streptophyta > Magnoliopsida > Poales > Poaceae > Miscanthus > Miscanthus floridulus. Next base: position 1,901,952 of record NC_089583.1, on the reverse strand, counting down.
GGCGAGTACTGGCACCTCAGCGCGCGCCGCGTCGAGTCCTTCCGCCGCGTCCGGGAGCAGGAGGCCGCCCGCGTCGCCGCCTGGGCCAGCGCCGGCGTCGGAGGCGCGGCCGTCGACCTCAGCGAGCTCCTCACCGAGTACGCCAACGTCGTTGGTGATGTAGACGACGGAGGGCGTGTTCTCCTGGAAGAGGCGCACGGTGGCGAGCTCGTCCGCCTGCAGCTTCTGGGGCGTCGCCGACGACCAGCGACGCGGAGGTGAGCGCCACGATGAGGGAGCCCGCGGCCAACGACAGCAGCCGCCCCACGGCCTTGGCAGGGACTAGCTCGCGGAGCCGCCGTAGCAGCGCCCACGGCCACGGCGAGGGGAGGGCGAGCGAGGAGGCGGAGGCGGGCGCGGGCTTGGTGGCCGCGGCGCGCGCGAGGTGCCTGAGGAAATGACGCGGGTGGCATGGCGGCGGGAGCGGGGGCGGAGGACGCGGCGGCGGCCATCGGGGCTGCCGTTGCTTGTGTTGTGCGCGCGTGGAGCAGGACAGTGGTGCGAGCGCAGCCGCCCACGCCCGGAGGTGTTTGGACGATGAGTGGACCCGCTGCGTTGCTGCTGCTTGGTGCAGTGGCACTACTTGCCTGGGCTGGCTCGTCAATACTGCTCAATATCGATCAAAACAGTTTTGCACCTGTAAAAGTGAATGGTTTTTAATAGTTGAGGTACCGATACTAGATGGTTTTATAGTTCAGGGTTAAAATTAGATCAACACAATTAATCCTTTTATTTAAGTTCCAAACAAGACCCCGTCCTCTGTTAACCGAGCATTTGGCGCCTTTTACGGATACTATCGCTTATGGCTGCCGCGCTCAGTGAAGATAAGCTACGGGGCCACTTAGCTTCTCCCATCCCATGTCCACCACCGCCGTGCTCCCCTCCCCGGCATCGACCAGGCACACGTCCGGCGGCAGTGTCCAGCATGGCGCCCTCACGGCGGACCGCGCGGCGGCGCTGCTGACGGGCTGCGCGTCCGCGCGCCGCGCATCGGAGCTCCAAGCCGCGGCGGTGCGCGCCGGCGTGGACCAGGACAAAGCCGTGGACTTCCGTCTCCAGCGCGCGTACGCTGCGTCCGGCAGGCTGGACCTCGCCGTGGCGCTGCTCCGCCGCACGGCCGACCCGACCGCCGTCTTCTACACCTCCGCCATCCACGCGCACTCCTCCCGGGGCCTCCACCAAGCGGCGCTGGCGCTCCTCTCGGAGATGCTGCTGTCGCACGGCCTCCTCCCCACCGCGCACACCCTCTCGGCGTCCCTCCCCGCGTGCGGCGGCCTCGCGGTCGGCCGCGCGCTGCACGGGTACGCCGTGAAGCTGGCGCTCTCCGGCGAACCGTACGTGGCCACCGCGCTGCTGGGCATGTACGCGCGCGCCGGGGAGGCAGCGGCGGCGCGGGCGCTGTTCGACGGGATGCGGCCGGACCCGCACGTGGTGTCGGTGACGGCGATGCTGACCTGCTACGCCAAGATGGGCCTGCTAGACGACGCGCGCAGCCTGTTCGACGGGTTGCCCAGCAAGGACCTCATCTGCTGGAACGCCATGATGGACGGGTACACGCAGCACGGGCGGCCCAGCGAGGCGCTGCGTCTGTTCCGGCGGATGCTGAGGTCGGGCGTGGAGCCCGACGAGGTGTCGGTGGTGCTGGCGCTCTCGGCGGTGGCGCAGCTGGGCATGGCGGAGTCCGGGAGGTGGCTCCACTCGTTCGTGAACAACAGCAGCCGCCGGGTCCGGCTCAACGCCAGGGTCGGCACGGCGCTCATCGACATGTACTACAAGTGCGGGAGCCTGGAGGACGCCGTCGCCGTGTTCCGCGACCTCGGCGGCGACGTCAGGGACATTGTCGCGTGGAACGCCATGATCAACGGGTATGCGATGCACGGGCACAGCCGGGAGGCGCTGGCGGCGTTCGACCAGCTGCGGGCGCAGGGACTCTGGCCTACCGACATCACCTTCATCGGCGTGCTCAACGCGTGCAGCCACTCTGGGCTGGTCGACGAAGGCCGCGAGCTGTTGGCGTCGATGGAGGAAGAGTACGGCATCCAGCCCAAGGTCGAGCACTACGGCTGCATGGTGGACCTCCTCGGCCGCGCCGGGCGCGTCGAGGAAGCGTTCGACCTCGTGCAGAGCATGAAGACGACGACGACGGCGAAGCCCGACGCGGCGATGTGGGCGTCGCTGCTCGCGGCCTGTCGGCTCCACAAGAACATGGCACTGGGCGAGCGGATCGCCGACCACCTCGTGGCCAACGGGCTGGCCAACTCCGGCACGTACGTCCTGCTGTCGAACATCTACGCGGCGGCGGGGAAGTGGCGGGAGGTGGGGCGGGTGCGGTCGATGATGAGGGCGAGCGGCATCCAGAAGGAGCCCGGGTGCAGCGCCGTGGAGGTGGGGCGGCGTGTGGTGGAGTTCGTGGCCGGGGACCGGAGCCACCCGCGCGCGGCGGAGATCTACGCCAAGCTGGATGAGGTGAAGGGCATGGCGCGGGCGCGCGGGCACGTGCCGCGGACCGAGCTGGTGCTGCACGACCTCGACGACGACGACGCGGCCAAGGAGCAGGCGCTGGCGGTGCACAGCGAGAAGCTGGCCCTGGCGTTTGGGCTCATCAGCACGCCGCCTGGGACGGCGATCAAGATCGTCAAGAACCTCCGGGCGTGCGCCGACTGCCACGCCGTGCTGAAGCTGGTGTCGGAGGTGACGGGGAGGAAGATTGTGTTCAGGGATAGGAGCAGGTTCCACCATTTCGTCGACGGGTCATGCACTTGTGGAGATTACTGGTGAATGGTGATGCGATGCATGCAGGATGGCAGCTGAACAATGTGTAATCAGTGCATAACATAGTCTGATTAAGCATAAAAGTAAATGGCATTGACATCTGAAGTGTTAATGTAAACAGTCAACTAATTTTGGTACAATGAAGCAACAACGTGTAACTGTCTTTTCCTTTTCAAATATAAAAAGGATAACAAATGAACTCGTCTTTGATTGTTGTCAATGTAATCTAACAGGAACATACAATTTATATACTATTGTTTGTTGCATAAGGCGTTGATTCTGAAGATAAGGGACAAAAGTGTCTGATCAAACATTAGAGTGAAGGTACAAATTTCTGAAGCACATGATGGAAGCTAGACACGGAACAAAAAAGCTTCGAATTAACCATGGATGCATTTTTTTCCTGTTTTTGAGGAGGTGAAACAACATAATGCATGGAAGTACAGAGTACAGTTAATTTTTTTCATTCTTACAAATCGTAAGAGTTTCAGAGCTTTAGACAACATGATCAGAGTTTCAAAGCCCTTACGAGCTGGTGCTCCGACCATCGATGCTGGCGTTCGTGGACGTTAGTTACCTTGTCGAATGCATCGATACAAGCACATCTGCTCCCGTCCGCGCCCTCCCTAGTTGCTCCTTGCCTACTCCCGTCCGCCCTTGGCGTGCCCTTGTGCTCTCCTACCCCATCTGGTCGTTGGTATGGCTACCCTCCTACCCCGTAAACACTACTTGCTGCCAGGTGCTCGCCACCAATGGCTTGCTCTGTCGTTCTCTAGATCACTTGAGTGTTTCGTCTCATCATATTCTGGGTTGCGTGGACCTTGATCTTCTCTCTAGATCTCCTCGTTCTCCTCGTGGCGACCCTCCCCCTTTGAGGCTTCCTTCCCCCAAATGGCCTTGGTGGGCGTTGGTTGGAGCTCAGATGCGCTCATAGGCGATGCTACTCACAGCTGCCGTCTGATGGCTTCGACTCAATGCCTTGCAGCCTCCTGGCTGCCGTCTGTCGGATCCCACTCAATTCCTTACAGCTGTATGTGGTGTGGAGCTCTTCGGAGTATGTCTTTGGTGGTGGCACATGTTAGGAAATTGTGCTTGCAGTCGCTTTGGTTAGTAGGCGGGTTTGATAGCTGAATCCTGTTGTGTTTGTTGTTGCTATGTTAAGTGTTGTAATCTCTCCCTCTCCTACTTCATGTACTTTCTCTAAACTTTGTATTGGGATTGGCACCAAGCCCTTCCACCCCCAGCTTGCCCGGCATATGTGGAATGAAAATTCAGGTGGGGAGATCTTATCGCCCCCGGTGTTGACCTTAAAAAAAAAGCTTGAGAGCAACATCCAACCGAGGGTACAGAGCAAATGGAAAATTGTACTAGCTTTCAAGAAATAGCAATACATGTTAATATAAATCTAGAGCAAAGTCTTCCGTTCAAAAAATCTAGAGCAAAGTCACCACATGTTCAATTTGAGAGTGATTAAATGAAACTTACTGTTGAATTGTGATGAGATGCATGCAGGATGGCAGCTGGGTGACTGCACATACAGTTGTAGTTTGAATGTATACAGGCAGGCAGGGAGGCAGCGAGGTGACGCAGCGGAATTTGCAGATATTAGTGGGAAACACAAAGTCATGTTATAAGAGAGACAAAGTTTCATGTTCAGTGGGAATACAAAATTTCAGTGGGTGTATGTGTATCAAAATAAAATCTATAGAAATAGTCAGGGACTGCACAAAAACAAGCAAAAAGAAAAAATTACATGACTTGCCGGTTTTTCATGACTGCTTTCTTTTCAGATGCCACTACCACTGTCCACTGAGCTAGCTTTCACCATGCATAGCCTGAAAAAATTATCACAAAGACCGCAGAAAACAAGGTCACTGTGTATATTCATAGTTTCATACCACACCAGAGTCATCAACTACGTAGCAAACATAAAACCTATCCAACTTACTGTTTTTCATTGTCAGATACCGTTTGCACATTGCCGAGGTATCAGCTTCTCCCCTGAAGATGAACCCGTTCCTTGTTTTTCCAAAGTTGGCAGCAGCAAAAGAGCCACAAGATCGAGTCTCAAGGCATTGCACGCAGTGTAGTGTAGCTCGGCGATGACAAAGTGGAACATGGATGTTATTTTTCACAGAACTGAACTGCAAAGGCACACCTGACCTGACCCTGCAATTATGGGATGTGCTGTTTCATGCCTCTGATTGCAGATCTCACACTGCGGCTGCGGACTAGTATTAACGATCCTTTTTCGGTTTGTGCCCTGTGTAAAAATATAGGATCACTATGAGCAGATCTAGCGGGTGGGAACTTCACTAATCATGACATAAACAGTAGATTATTCTAGTATATGAACTAGAGAGAAAAAAGAGAGGTAGAAGGGGCTGACCGTCCTGCTTGGAGGCGGATGAAGCCATGGAGTCGGTGGCGAGGTCGACCCTGGGGTGAGGGACTCCGGTGAAGGTGCTGTGGTGCTCTGTATCTTGCGGATTTCAGAAAAGAAAAAGGCCCTGAAAAACTGTTTTTCTTCACAAAAATTCCCTTGCAGCCTTGTTCATTTCGTATCTTCGCTTTATTAGCTCCGTTTTTGTTAACGGTTCTTCCGCTCCGAAGTTCGCAGCTACAGATATAGAATTCATATATGCATATTCACGATGGTCTTTTGATTTTTTGTTTATTTGCATCCATGTTTACACGTGTGCTCGCTGCTTGATGCGTTTAGATGAGCGGCTCGTGACCATTGAACGAAAGTTGACGAATAGCTTACCATTACCTTTCTTACATGTAAATTTAAAAGCACATTCATTCCATTCCATATTTTTATTCGTGTAAAGAATTTATTTATAATTTTGTACCACTAATATGCTTTTTTCGAGAATTTAAATGCATTTATGCCTATTTACTGGGATAACTTACCATTTTGAGATACACGTGTTGTAAAAATGATCCTTAAATTCTAAAGAAGCATATATGTTAGTACGTTTGTACTTTTTAGCATCACGTGCAAACTTGGAAGGAAAAATTCAATATCTTGTATACTTATGCATCAATTTTGTTAGTCTCTTTTAAGTTTCTAAAAATTAATAATGCTTAGATATTATAAAAAAAAGTTATAAAATTGTGGTGGCGACCAAATTGCATCAGTATTACATCCCTGAAAAATAAATTTCATTATGTAAGTAGAATTGTGGTAATCATATGCTACACTTGGCCTTCCTTACAGAGGACTTGCTGGCCGCGCCTGTAGAGGCCCACTCAACGTGAATGCGTCGTCACCGGTCTTTTATGCACTTTCAATTGTTTATGTAAGTTATTGTGTAAAAGGCTTAAAAACAGGATGCCATAGATGCCACAATAGTTGGTATGCTTGGCGATCCGAACGAGGTATATGTCAGCTCCGTCCAGTTTATGATGTACATCCTTCTTTTCGTTTATGGCCGTGTTTAGTTCAGCCGAATTGGCGCCGGCAGGAACACCGCAGCGACACTGTAGGTACAGTGTCGTTTTGTTTTTATTTGATAATAATTGTTCAATTGTTGACTAATTAGACTCAAAACGTTCGTCTCGCAAAGTACAACCAAACTGTGCAATTAGTTTTTGATTTCGTCAACATATAGTACTCCATGCATGTACCGCAAGTTTGATGTGACGGGGAATCTTCTTTTTGCATAGTGCCAAATTCTGGAATGTGGAGGCAACTAAACATGGCCCATAAAAGTTTCTTACTTGGCTTCTTTGACAAAAAGGCTCGTGCGGTATTCAAGAGATTCTTCTTCTGCCATTTAACCCAACTGACAAAAGAACTGCTCTGACCTATCTTGACTGGGAAGGAAGAATGCATCGGGTCAGCAAGGGTGCACCAGAGCAGGTACTCAGTTCTTTCAGCAAACATACATATAGGGGACTTCATATTTCCCACACACACCCCTATCAATCAATTGTGTAAACAAATTAAACAGATCCTTCATGGATCTTGCGCACAATAAGTCGGATATTGAAGGAAGGGTCAGAACTTTGATTGACAAATTTGCTGATCGTGGCTTTAGATCCCTTTGCTATTGCATACCTGGTTTTGAGCTCCCTTGCGGCCTTGACCTTCCAGTATTACTGAACTTATTTTTCGCGCCTGACTATCAACATTTATGTGCAGAAAGTGACTGATGGTAAGAAAGAGAGCCCTGGAGGCCCGTGGCATTTCACTGGGGCTCTTGCCACGACCCTCCTCGACATGATAGTGCAGAAACTATAAGAAGGGCAATCGATCTTGGTTTCAATGTCAAGATGATTACAGGTTTCACATTTTCATTCCTTTGTAGCCTGTTAATAGTAATAATATTTGTTTGCACATTAGGCTAGTGCTAATGAAGTCCTGCATTATAGTACTGATTCAGTTTTCTAGTCTCTAGCTTTTTTTTTTCTGTTCTTTTTGGGTTCAATCGGGTTAGTAATTCTGTAGCACAATATTTGAAGCAAACATGTGGTCGATGCATGTAGCAAACTGGAATGGGGTATAGCTACATCAGCTGAGCAATTTTAAATTAATCTTCCCCCTCAGGTGATCAGCTTGCTATTGCGAAGGAAACTGCACGTCGTTTGCGAAGGAAACTGCAGCCTTGTTCACTTCGAATCTTCGTTTTATTAGCTCCGTTTTTTGAACGATTCTTCCGCTCTGAAGTTCGCAGCGACAGATATAGAATTCATATATGCATATTCACGATGGTTGGTGTCCTGTTTTTTGGTTGTTTATTACTTGCTTCCATGTTTACACGTGTGCTCAATGCTCTTGACCATTGAACCAAAGGTGTCGAATAGCTTACCATTACCTTTCTTACATGTAAATTTAAAAGCACATTCATTCCATTCCATATTTTTATTCGTGTAAAGAATTTATTTATAATTTTGTGCCACTAATATGCTTTTTCCGAGAATTTAAATGCGTTTATGCCTACTGGGATAACTTACCATTTGAGCTTCACGTGTTGTAAAAATAAAAATGATCCTTAAATAAATTCTAAATAAGCATATATGTTAGTACGTTTGTACTTTTTAACACCACGTGCAAACTTACAAGGAAATATTCAATATCTTGTATACTATATGCATCAATTTTCGTAGTCTCTTTTAAGTTTCTAAAAATTAATAATGCTCAAATATCATCAAAAAAAAGTTATAGAATTTTGGTGGCGACCAAATTGCATCAGTTTGTTCCTACTTTTCTCTGTCCTCACTATGAATGAAGATGCATGGTGGTAAAATAGCTAACATTACCTTTTTCACATGTAAATTTAGAATCACCTTGCCCTTTTATTCACGTGGGTCCAATATGCCATCTTTATATGTTTCCAATATATGTAAGTAGAATTGTGGTACTCATCAACTGCATATCTGCATCCTATCATCATAGTTATCTGGTTTGTATGATTATTCATAGCAACTTTATCAGCTCCCAGTGTATGTATCTACTTGAGTTACCAGCTAAGTACTCTGAATTTTGGAGTTGCTCCTTTTTATTTCAGAATTTCTATTTATAGACGGCCGGTGCGCATAGTAAGGAATTGTATGATATTATGGAACTTTTCCTTTCAATTGACTCTAATTTCACATGAAAGTTTTTTGTAGTTGAAATGATTGTCTGATTTTATTTTTGCCTTTCGTCTATCTCATATGCTAAGCATGTTCCCACAAATAGAGCCAAGATGTTTGTGATGAGCACTATTTTTCCTTTTATGAAACTTGTCACAAAATTATCACTAAATGTTTAGCCATTTTGAATTTCAGGCAGTTTGTGAGGTGCTAGGTAGCACGCTTGATGGTTGGTAATTTGCTATATTGGAGAAATCAGAGAGCTGTTTTGGTGCCTGGGCCGGAAGCTTTTTATGGCTACTATCTCGGTTTCCTATGATCATATGGAGTGACCAGAATATAGATGCAAATATTTGTGATTGTATACGGAAAGGATTTTGCGGTTGTATATATGATTTCGTTGGAAATTTTACATATATGTATGTAGACGATGTTACACTAGAAATAGTGTTTTGTGAAACAATAGTAAATTAGTAATTTCTGTGATTATAACAGCAATGATTGATTCGAGAGGCATGTGAGCAAAAAGGTTTATTAGTGGCTGCTAAGAGATTATTGTGCTGCCGAACAAATATTCTAATTGTCTTGTGGATTTATCTTTGTTGTCACAACATTGCATCCAGGATTACCACAACCATCAATTAATTATAGTATTACACATGCACAGAACACTTTGGAAAAAAGGCAAAAACTGCTTCACGTGGCTACAGCCACACAAAAAAAGACCATTAATGTCCACCAATCTTGGAAAAGAAAAAAAAATACGTGTGTTTTCTAAGAAAAACGATCGTGACCATGTGGTATGGCCCATGGGCGACAGGACGATCGAGGTCATGCCCTCGCGGGGTGCGTGCGGGCGTATGAACGCTGGGCAGCAGGAGGCTAGGTCCTGGGTACCGGTCTCAATGGAAGTTTCATGGTAGTTTTATGTGTATTAAATAAATTGACGTGTCATAATTTAAACGAAGAGAGATGGAGATAATTTTGTAGGGATAAAACTTGTTTACACTGAACAGAGCCATGAAACTCTCACTAAGGCCTTGTTTGGATTGCAGAGCTGCTAAATTTAGTCCCTCCTAAATGGTTTAGTCTCATTTAGTCACTACAGAGTTATCAGAGAGAACTAAAACCCCTTTAGTCCCATTTAATCATAGTGTTTGGATAAAAAGTGACTAAATAAGACTAAATTTAGTCACTCCTAGCTGAACCAAACACCCCCTAAGAGCCGATTTGGTTGAAAGCTGCTAATTTCTAGCCAGCTAAAGCAGTTGCTAATTTTTAGCAACCCCTGTTTGGCTTGGGCTGCTAAACAGGACTAAACCTAACAACTGCCACCGTAGAATGACAAAAAAGCACCTAATTAATGCTAACCCCTGCCCCTGTGTTTTTGGCGCTAAAAACCATGTGTTGTCCTGCGATACAAACATGTAGAACGGGTAGTACATGATGTAAAAATATATGAACTCCGGAGAAAAAATAGCGTATGTAGCTTGACGATCAGTTGGAGCGAAGATGTATTTAATATAAACCGCTCGAACAGTTAGTGTGTAGAGCATCAACAGGACTATTCGGGGGTTCGGAAAATCGTTTGGAGAGTAAATATGGAGAAAATAGTTTGGAGAAACATTGCGGCAATATATGGAGACTGGAGAATATTTAGAAAAATATTAAAGCGTGACTTAGCTTTAGACAGAAAGTCTGGTCGGCGGCGTATGGCGCTATCTGGTCAACGAGAGGATGGACGTCTTCAACCTAGTTGGCGAATCTGCCCCTCAGGGCATGTTGGTAAGCGGCGGCGGCATTAGTGAACCTGAAGGGTAGGGTCGTAACCCCTAGAGTTTCCCGAGCAGCCTCTGATAGATGAAGGCGACCTCGGAAGTGGTTCCAAGATCGGATCTGTAGTTGCAGGCGCGGGGGTGGTCGGCGCAGAAACGATCTACACCGGCTCGAGGAGCTCTCCGACTCCGTCAGCGTTGATGACCCATGTGATGGATCCGACCGTGAAGATCTAGCCGGGCTGCGGAAGGGACGAAGAGCCTGCGAAAAAAGCCATCTTGTTCGACAAGGAAACAGCACGCACAGCCCCTACCTGGCGCGCCAACTATCGACAGAATATCGTCGGCAGTCCTCCGAGGGGTATCCCACGAAGGTAGATTGATCGGTAGATGAGCGTGAGATCAAGAACAAGAAGGCAACAGAGACACACGAGTTAGACAGGTTCAGGCCGTCAGTATGACGTAATACCCTACTCTTGTGGTCTATTGGTTTGTATTAGCTATCGTATGATATTGCGTGAGTTTGGAGGGGTCCCTGTCTGTCTTATATAGTCTGAGGAACAGGGTTATAAGTCGGTTCGATCTGAGAGATAATCAAAAAGTAATAACTGATTATAGGAATCTTGGGATCATACATATCCTAACAGATCTCGTAGTATCTTTGGGATATCTTCCAGATGTCTTACGGAAGGCACCGACCAAAGTCGTGCCTCGCAAGGCTTCGTCTTGTGGGCTGGGCCGCCCCTGAGGGCGCAGCCCATGTGGTCTGCCATGGATACCGAGGGCCATGCCACCACACTGGAGCAGCTCGTCTCACTCCCTACGCAGCCGGGCAATCGCCTTGGCATCCTGATCCACCCTCCGCTGCAGCGTCGTGGACCAGTCCTTGGCTTTTAGCTTGAGATCCCGCTCCGTCTCCAGCTCCGCCAGGAGCTCGACGGCCCACTGGCTGGCATCAGCGTCCTTCTAGAGCAGCTCGTCCTGCTCCTTTCGGACCCTAGCGGCCAACTCTTTGTCCTGCTTCACCCTCACCGATAGATCCTCTAACATCCCATGGATCTCCTCCACGTCCCGACGTGCCTCGGCTTCCCACTATTGGGCGGCAGCAAGCTGCGTGCCCACATCTCCTCGCAGCCGGGCCTCCTCAGTGAGGCGGTCCCATTCCACCTTTTGCTGGCGTAGGAACCGGGATTTGTCCCGGCTACGAGCAATGAGGGACTAAAAAGAAGACCGATATAAAAAATACAAAAATACAAAAACACGTGGAGAAAGAAGAAAGTGAGGGAGAAGATCAAGCGGATACCCGGCCATTGGGAACGATGACATCATGCTGGATGCCCTTGGCTGGCTCAAGGCATCCATCATAGCCGAGAACCCAATGTCGAGACTCTCCCGCTCCATGCTCTCGGCAGCATCGTCGAGCGAGAAGAGTCGTCGTTGGGTCTTGAGGAGCCATCCACTAGAGCGGCGGCTCACCCCGCGCGGGCGAGCGGCTACCCCTCGACATCAGGGTTGAGCCTGCTGGTCCTCTCCACCACCGCCACGGTGCCTGAGGACCCTCTAGCCGTGTCCCCCTCTGTCCGACCCGTCTCGGGCTCCGTCGCCTGGGCCACTAGAGGCGCAGATTGCACCGCCCCCTCAGACACCACCGTGACTGTGTCTGGCTGCTCCTAACTTGGCACGGTCACGGCCACCTCCGCTTGCGACGCCGAGGCCTTGGCTTGCGGCGTCGCGCCCACCATAGAGGGAGCCACAAGCGCGGGCGGTAGCCCCGTCCGCTCCAATGTAGGCAATGGTGTCACCTCCGCCATCGTCTGCTAGGCAACCACCAAGGGCGCCTCTTCAGCCCCGGCGCCTGCTTGACCCACCGAAGGCGCGGGCGCCACCACAGGCGGCACCTAACGGGCCAACGAGGCCGCAACGTCGGTTCCGCTCCTGCCCAAAATAGGGGCGACGTCGGGCGACGACGTCCCTCCTGCCTGAAAAGCAACGCTCTTCTTGGGCGCCAACGCCAAAGAATGGCCCTGTCGCAAGAATCTACAAGAGGTAAAAGGCATAAGGTCAGAATAGAAAAACAAAAAAAAGAAGGGGGAAAAACAAGGGAATCGGTTTCCTACTCTGGCGCTTTTGGGCGGCAAGAACGTTTTGGGGATGAACCCCTAGATCCCTGCTCCAACTCATCTGGGTGGGACCGTTTCGAGCCTACCCCCTGCTCCCGGGCAGGGGAGCTCATCTCCCTTATCACCGAGGGTGCGGCAACGGAGCCATCCCTCTCTGTCGATACCTCGGGCATGGCGGCAAATCCACCCGCCCCCATTAGCTCATGGGGTGCGACAATAGAGCCGCTCCCTCCATCAGCACCTCGAGGGCGGTAGTAGATCTGCCTCCCCCCATCCACCGATCCTCCACCGACACCCCGGGTGTAGCAGCGGATCCACCGGCTCCCACCGGCCTTGAGGACGGGCCGATGGTTTGGCCCGCCTCTACCGGCCTCACGGACTCACTTCCCCCCACATGGAATGGGAAGGGTCCCTTCGTGGATAATTGGGCGCCTATCAGTGAATCTTTGCCCTGTAGGACATCCCAATCCACGTCGGCAACTACCTCATCAAACTCATCATCGTCGTTGTCGTCATCGTCACTTCCTATATCCTCTCCTCGATCCCATGCTTGCTGCTTTCGTAGCATGTCCTTCTTCTTGAGCTCCCTCGTCCTCTTATCCCACACAGCCACGGTGCGATTCGCTGCCGCCAGGATTCGGTCCTTCGGCTATGGAGCTGGGCTATCCCCAAGGACGAGTCTCTTTGGCTGGTCCTGCTATCCTGAGGTCAGCATCAAGGGGTCAAAAATTCAAGTAAATAAAAGGCACGGGAAAGGGGAACTTACGAAATCAATGAACCCCGGTTCCGGGCACATTGGAGGATGTCCCGACACCGGATATATGAAGTCAAGGACAACGCTGGTGGTGTCCTTTGAAGGCTCCATCGCCTCCTTGATCCGCTGCGCCACTTCAGTGGGGGGGGGAGTGCTTCATCGACGAGCGCCGTCCCTTCAGACGATTCCCAAGCGCCATCAGGTATAGGGGGAGCACGCGGCTCATCAGTGGCGCCACCCTCCGCGTGTGGTAGACGCCGATGATCCCCGATCCCTTAACACCCCTCTCCTTCAGAATTTGGAGGGCGATGGGATGGTCCTTGATCCTTTTCTTGTCCTTGTCCGGGACACCCCACTTCCACGACCCCAGGGTCTCTTCGATGAGGCGCCCGGAGTACGCCGGCAAGGGGGTGGCCACGTCGTCCTTGACGTAAAACCACTGCGAATGCCACCCCTTGTTGGAGGTCGATAGACGCATCAATGGGTAGTCGTTCGCCCGATTGTTGCGCAGGTGAATGCTGGCACATCCCATCGGCACGCTCAGCTCCTGCTTCCTGACCCACTTCTTCGACAGGTTGATGGCAAAGAAATACTGCCACAGATCAAAGTGGGAACTAATCCCCAGGAATTCCTCGCACAGGGCGATGAATGCCGCAATATGCTAGATCTCATTGGGATTAAGGTGCTGTAGCACCACCTAGTAGTACTCCAGCAGCCCCCAAAGGAACTTATGAGCAGGTACGGTGAATCCCCGATTGTGGAAGAGAGCAAAGGACACGACATACCCTTCGGGCGGCGACGACTTGTCCTCATCACCAGGCAGCCACCACTCCTCAACGGCAGACAATGGGCGAAGGAAGCCACAGTGGACGAGGCTCTCCAGGCGCTGAGGGGTAATGTTGGATCTTCACCACAGCTCCATTGAAACGACGAGAAAGGGGGTGGACACGAGCTCAACGGCGGCTGTGATGTGGAAGCGAGCTGGACGACGACAGCAATACAGGTACGGAAGGCTCAGGCGATTGGCGGCGGAAACTATAGATGCGAAGGCAAGGAGGCGAAGTACAAAACCCTGGGGGTGAACCCCATGGCTTTATAGGGGCGACAGATACGAGAAGGGCAACCGTCTGCCTCGATCTCCAAACCTACCATGACACATCGCTGCGTCATGTCGCGAGATACGCGCCCACGATCCATATCCTTTCCCACCAGAATCGCACCGAACGATTCACCTTCCTGAGCGGACTGGACTCTTTTCCCATAGAGGGGATATGAGTCAAAAAGCTTCTTCTCTGGCCCGCCTGGGCCCAGGAGTCCAAGGGTCGGCCCAACAGTCTTGACGGCCGCACCAACGAGGGATGGGCCCACAAGCGACTAGGACTTAGGTACACGAGCATCAGGGGAGTCTCGATCAACAATTGAGTCCTTGCTAGGCTGACCCTGGATGAGATCCCCGTGAACGGGATACTAGGGTTCCCTTAAAACTATCTAGCTGATAAAAACCGAATCTCACAGCCTTACCCGTGAAGGGTCCGAAATTACCCCCCGGGCGATTCTATCCGAATCACCTAGGGGCTCGGGGGCTACACCCGTCGGGTGCACTCGTGCGCACCCGTTGGCAAGTCAAAATACCCCCCGGGTGATTCTATCTGAATCACCCGAGGGCTCAGGGGCTACTGTCGGGGACCTAATACCGGGGTACCCAATGAGGTGGAATTAATAACCATCGAGCGTTGACGCTTCTGGTCAGACAAGAACGCTACTATGCTTCTTGCCCAAACGATGGAAGATTGGTTCTACCTCGTCCGACCCTCGAGGGCTAGACTCCGCCTCGCTTAACATCCGAGGGCGGGCTCCGCCTCGCCCAACCTCTGAGGACAGGCTCTGCCCCACCCAATGGCTGAGGGCTAGCTCTGCCCTGCCCGATAGCTGAGGGCTGGCTCTACCCCACCCGACATCTAAGGGCTGGTTCCAACCCACCTGACGTCCGAGGGTGGGCTCCGCCTCGCCCGACGACTGAGGGCTGGCTCTGCCTCGCTCGATGGTTACACCCTGCTCCTTCATGCTGATAAACACAGGGTACGACAGGACATTCAAGTCAACTGTAGTACCAAGGACCGTGCCCTGCACGCCTATAGGAAGGTACTATCAGGATACAATGGGACGGGCGCTTTAAGCCCTTTCCGACCTAACAGTGCTCGAATAGTGTTGTAGGCGCCGACTTTTGTCCCACAGTGTTGTAGGCGCCGCCATCAGCCCTTGGGCACGGATACTAACACAGGCATACGACAACCGCTACAATCCAAGGAAGCACTCACATCATCTATAGTGACAAGCGTATAGTCATTTCCCTATCTACTCCCCATAGAGTCATGGCTCGGTGCCCTGACGCACCGCACCATCCACTGGGGGAGGATGGGACATGACCACTCGCAGAAGCAAAGTCAGAGCCTGGCCCTATCAGGATCGGCGGAACATGCTATCCCTAGCGTGGTCTGCCATGTCAGCAAGGCAGGCTCAAGGGAAAAGGAAGACCCAGCGCCCTCGAAGGACTTTCTCTGCCTTTGGTTTTTTCCTCTTTCTATCATCTGTAACCTCTGCTCCCCCCCTTGGTCTATAAAAGGGGGGGTAAGACACCCCACAAAAGGGAGATCAGTTCGACACATCACACACATAGCCAAGCAGCGACCGAGCTCTTGGTGTCCTTTCGACCATTCCATCAGAGACTTGGGACCTTCCCCTCTCTCGACCGTTTGTACCCCCTACTGCAAACCTTTTTCGGTACTGATAACACGAGTAGCAGTAGACTGGACATAGGGACATTCAGCCTGAACTAGTATAAACCTTGTGTCCTTTAGTGCACCATCCGGGTCTAACGCACAACAATTATAAATTTACTAGTCGATGTTTGTTCGAAACACCGACAATGACGTTGGTGTAGTCGATGTTGTTGAGGGCGTCGGCATGTCAACAGCGGCTTGCCTGGTTGATGATGTCGCGGGGCGGCGAGGGTGGCACTCCCGGTGACGCTCGTACCATTGGTGGTGGAGGTGGTAGGGCAAGGACCGTTGTTGGAGCATGTCGAGGTCGAGTGGTGGTGAAGTTGATGGGATGACCATTGTGGAAATATTGGAACTCCATGTTGTTGAAGTCCCAATTCAAGCGTCCGAGGCCAGCCAACCATGGTGTGCCCAAGATGACGTCGATGTCATTTCCTATGTCGAGGAGGAAGGCGTCGATGTAGAAGATTTTTGTGTCGATGCGTATCAGAACGTTGAAGGATGCTGCTCGGCAAGGAGTCTCATTGTCGCTGCCCATGAGTATGATAGAGTTGATGTGTTGTTCTCGGAGACCGAAGAGGTGAGCGACATTAACATCGATGATGTTGTGTGTTGCTCCTGTGTTGACCAGGATGTGGACGTCTGTGCCTGATATTACTCCTAAAAGGTACATAGGAGGCAGTCGCATACCGCGGATTGGTTGATACCTATCATCATCATGAGGCTATTGTTGATGCCATCGGTGTTGTAGTCGTTGATGGTTGTGATGTCGAACAAGTGCTTCCATTGTGGCCACGAGTGAAGGGCTCATCACAGTTGAAATAGAGTCCCACACGACGTTGTTCTGCCATCTCCTCGGGGGTGAGGTGCTTGAAGAGGCGCGGTGGAGGAGCTGGAGTTGTGTTTGATGTTGCTATTGTGATTGTTGGTGTCGAGAGGGTGCCTTTAATGGAAGTAGTTGAGCAGTTGGTTTGTTGGCCAGAGCTTTGTTGGCGTCAGCCATGACTGCTAGTCATCGCTCATATGCCCTAGCAAGGGACATGGCCATCTCCATGACCTGTGGGTTCTGAAGTTCAATATCTGTTTTCAAAGGTTCGAGGAGGCTTGTGGTGTACATGTTCACTTGTTGCTGCTCGTTGAGGGTTCCTACATGGGCGACATGTGCCAGGAAGCGCTTAGTGTAGTCGACGATAGTGCCTGTCTTGCGTAGAGATGTGAGCTTGCCCAGGGGTTATGTCTGGTTTGGGGGCTGAAGCGCTCATTGACACAGCGAGCGAAGAACACCCAGTTTGTCACCGCTTTCTCTTGTGTTAGGCGCATATACCATTGTTGTGCGCCACCTATCAGATGGTAAGATGCATACCAGACTTGTTTGGTTTTAGGGGTCTTTTGGCCCCTAAAGAATTGCTCGCAGTGGTTGAGCCATGGTAGAGGGTCTTCCTTGCCATCGTACATCAGGAGCGCCAGCTTGTGGGGGCATGGTGCTAGTATAGGAAAGTAGCCCGGTGAAGTTCCTGGGTGTGGCGGTGGTAGATTCGTCTTGGGGGGCTCGGACTTGTTGAAGTTGTTGAAGAGCTTGCCCTCCAAGTCGTCGACAATCCCCAAGATTGCCGATGACGTTGAGGACTCCTTTTGTTGCTTGAGGAAGGCTCGGGCGGCTTCCTCCATGGATTTCTTAGCCTCGGCCTCTAGCTTAGCGGCGGTGGCCTCATGGTTACGTTGGGCGTGAGCAGCTGCAGAGGTAGTATCATCGGTTTGGCCGTGTTGTTCGATGTTCATGAGGCAGTCATAGATGGTGGTGAATCTATCAGTGATCTCGTCGAACTTCAGGTGGAGATCGATGACGAGTTTCTCGAACAAAGCCTTGAAGTCACTGTTGTTTCTGTTGGCACCCATTGCAGCGGTGTGGGATCGAACTGGTCTTCGGATACTAGGTGTAACAAGCATGATGGGGGAGGGTGCTGGCGGTGGCTAGGTTTAGGAGGGTGGAGAGGGGGCGGCGGCGTAGGGAGAGGGAGAGAGGAGGTGACGGTAACAGAGAGAGAAGGGATAGAGGACTTGTGTTCCAAACAACTAAGAGTGCTTATCCTTATAAATTGGATTTCCCTTTCCTAACAAACTAGATTCTTAACATAATAATATTTCTCTTATTTGTAATTTTCTTCGGAAGGCGGCAGCACCGTGGGATTTGGCGCCCCAGCCCTGCGGCACCCCAGGGGCATGCTGGAAGCGGTGCAGGCCGACCCATGCCCTCCTTTGAGCCTCACTAGGCCTGTGCATCCTGGGCTGCGGACCTCTTATGAGACGTATTACAGATTATTTGCCTTTAATTTGCATAGTAAAAATCACCAATAGTAGATTTTGGTTAGATAGTTGGATTCACATTATTCTCATTTTTATTAGGAGATTTATACAGCGCCTTAAATGTCTGGCTGTTGTGTGTACCTATTGTGAGTTTAAGAAAAATGAAAGACGAGCCACATGCCCGCACGTGTACCGCGATATGGACGGGCTCAGGCGGCCAAGCCATGACATAAGTGATGTGACATCAATGAAGGTTATGCAGCTCCAAACTCAAAGCGAGTAGATTTCTATGCATTAGTTTCCATAGCCAAACTAAATTGGTGTAAACCTATTTCGCAATAACGAGTAAATTAGGACATAAACCGATTTGTAGTTGGAGAACTGGAGATAGATATTGATCTATCTACATGGAAGTCTAGGCACCCCATAAATATTAAAAGGTATAGCTGAATGAACAATCCAATATATCAATCTACTATTATACTTTTTTTAGATAATGGATTTTCATTAATCGGGCCTCTATATCCATGAAGGATATACACAGCTAAAAGGAAAAAAGAGCACTTAGACTCACACCTCAACAAAGAGAAGAACATACAACCAAAAAGAAAAAGCTAAGACCTCAGCACATCCCTTCTTCTCGGCATCATCTCCTAAAATGGCTAGATTTGGTGAGTGGAAGTCGTCAAGTCACCAGCGCCCCTAGTGCGCCATTGCTACAAACCTCTGCTAGTGCCATCTTTATCCTCTTCAAGTGAGCTGACACCACGTGTCGTTGGTTAGCCCACCTTCATCCGTCGTCATCTAGCCGATCAGATGCGAGCCAACAAGATCCGCTTCCGCTTCACCAGGTTCTAAGGCCTCCGCTGCCCATAGGGCAGCCACTGTCACTGGAATGACCATCGCCTCTACCGGAGTTCTCTGTCGCTGCCGTCGAGGATAACCTCTTCCGCCTAGACTCCTAGGTATCTATCACCCCTAGGGCAGCCGCTACCAACAGGACATGCCTCCACCTGATCGTCCTTCAGGCCACCAATGCCCCTACGGTTGCCGCCGCCATCGAGGAGGTTGGCCAAGGTGTGGAGACAAGCACGGCCAAGAAGTGGTCCGCCCGGCCACCACTACAAGCTAGCGCGCCTGGCCCGGCCGCCAACCGATGATGCACGAGTGCCAGACGAGCGCGGTTTCAGCCGCAGCCCCAACCACCTGGCCACCACCTGGCCTAGCCAACAAGCGCGCAAGGGGGCACAGTCACGCACGGGGGGCCTGATCGGGTCATCGTTTTCTGGCCGTGGCCTCGGACACCCGATCTTCGCTTGGCCTAGCCGGCGTGCATGCGCGGGGGAGCATGGGCCTAACCGAGTGGTCACCAGATCCACTAGATCTAATGAAGCCCCGTACCTTGCTCATCTCCGCATACAACATGTGCCCGGCCTTGGCATCCACCAACAGCTTCATGCTAAGTGCTTCCATCACCATAGGAGATGGAGCGCACCACGTCAGGGATGTCGTAGCCAGAGAAGATGAGGTCCTACTCCCGTAGCACCTCACGCGCCAGCACCGAGGAGGTGACCATGATGCCTAGATTGGCACCACGAAGACACCAAGTAGATGCAGCCACCACCATTGAAGAAATGCTGAATCCAGCTGTGGAACCGATGGATCCAGCCATTGAACCAATGGATCCAGCCAAGGAACTGGTGGGTCTGGTAATTATGGAGCTAACGAGGTCACGACCACCGGAAATTAGGAGCATGGACCGGTGACCACAAGCGCGGGGAAGCGAAGATACGTAGAAGGGGTAGAGGAAAGGAAGCCTCGCCACAACCATCATTGCCGCTGGCAGCTGACTCTAGCTACGACAAGACGCTGGGGCACGTGGGGGAGGGCGACGGTGCCATCCTTGAAACCTATTGGGCTTTTCGTTTTTTGCTGCTTCAATAAATTGTGAAGCCCTAGAGTGGTCGGGCTGACTAGGATAGCCCGTAGCTAATGCAAGCCCTGATGGGATCTCTCCGGGGCATGTTTTGTGTTTCAAGAGATCTTGCCAAAGTGCCTTGTGTGTCACGCTCCCAATGAGGCTCCTTCTTCTTCTTCTTCTCTAGCTCCATATCAACTGGGATGGGAGCCTTGGATACAAGCCCCTAAAGACACCCTGTAGGGAAAAGGTTCAACACCATCAGAGAGCATTCAGCAACAAAGAGGTTGGATGCAAGATAAGGCACTTATGGTGTGTTTGGCATGCCGAAATGTGTTTCAGATTCTAGTCTGGAACACAAGAACCAGATCCAAGCGATTGACTCTGAGAAATGTTTCTACCAGAATCATCCTAAAATGTTTATGGTTTTTGCACTTTTGGATTGAAATGGTAAAAGACTAGTTTTGCATGAGGATCACTTCTATTTCTCTATCTATGTGTGTTCTAACAATTATATTTTCTTTAGTTGTAATCCTTTTTTGGTGTAACAAGTTAAAATGGGTTGTATTTAAATTGTTCTTTGCCACAAAAAGGTTTGATTTTTTAAATATATTTTATGTATATGATTTTTAGGAAAATATATATTTTCTCATGGATCAAAATCTAGTCTACTAGCCAAACATTTTATTCTAATTCACCATCCAAAACGTTTCTTGAAAGAATCTAAAACTAAAATGTCTATATTAGAATCTGGATCCCTACAAAACACACCCTTACTCTGTTTAGGGGTCAATGAGAGTAAATGGAATCATGTGGCTGAAGGTATTTAGGCTCATCTCCGAGTCCAAGGGCATCCATACTTGGTTCTCCACCTTGTGTGGTGCAGTCTCCCAAGTCTCATCTTGTGGGTCAACATACTCATACATTGGATGGACATGCAGATTTGGATACACACTACACTCCTCAAGTTGCTATGCCAAGGACAATCACTAGAGTTCGAGCATGACAATTTAATCTCTGAGTGAAGTCATTCCTAAGTACTCCTTTTGTGATTATGAGAATAGATTTATACCTAATAATGATATTAATATTCTTAGGAATGATGGAGAGGTAAAAGAAGTACATGGAGAGATACATGGAGGCGGAGAAGACCAGCATGGGAATCCAAGCCAAGTTGGAGGCCCAATCCATATTAAGTTCGAGTCCATCTCGGGCCACAGGAGTTACTCGCACTAAAATTGTTGTCCAGGTTGGATACAGATTCCATTTTTAATTTTCTATATATGCATAGAAAGATAAGGCAATAATATTTCTAATGGTACCAATCCCACATTAAAAATCTTTATGGGTCAATAGGAATCCTCAGAACAAGTGGGCATATAGAATCTATCGTCGTCACCATCTTTCGGGCTGTTGGGTCGTGTATCATGTTGGAGTCCATTAGGGACATGTCCTGGGGTCTGGCTGCCCCTAATACTATGTATTCAGTAACTGATGCCCAAGTTAGGGTTTGGATTCTGCTTAAATTATTTTTTCAACGAATAGTTTTGCTAACAATATTTCAGACTGTGTTCTTTTTATTATTTCTTGTGTTCTTCTATTCCTATTTAGGGATTAGACTTCATGGTGAGGCCAATCGGGAAGTGCACGGTTGATAACCAGACAAGATGTGATGTTGTAATTATTGAGTTTGGGTCTTTGTGATCAGAAGCCATCGTGTGTATCAAGTTTCCACCAAATTGAGAGTTATCTTCACCCACCAGAAGAATGGCCACCCATGTTCCCATCACTTGAGAAACCAAACTTGATTACATTGGTTCTTTTACGATGCTCTATTTTCATATTATCATGGCTTTAACAACAAGAGGTTGCTAGGAGCTGAGCCAGAAGGTTTGTGAAGGTATACAAAAGATTGAAGGATTGCTTTTGTCCTCAGAGTTGGATGTGGGCATGTGTCCATGAAGGTCATGCCTCATGACGCACACGAGAGGAGAGGGGAGCTTAACCCCCCCTCCCAGTGGTTGAAAGATTGTGTGAAAGAATAGTAAGAAGAAAGAAATAGAGGCATTGGAAAAGGAGGAAGAACTCAACCTCCTACAATGTGATGCTAGATCCTCAATGATAGGAACCTAGTTGGTTTATATGGCTTGTGCCTCTGGAAAGGTGAATTACTACTAGTTTACAAGCACATGTTGACCAATAAATTTTATACTCACTTGCATGACCATAGTAAACCATCATTGAATTTAGTTGTTAGGTTTTGGATTCTCAATGACATTGCATCAGCTCTACTTTATCCTATGTGTATGCATTCATCCTAGAGGTGGTATGTGGCAGACAAACATTTTGGACAGACTCTCACAATG